>NC_079213.1:60375261-60410261 GCF_029633865.1 Lampris incognitus
AATCCCGGTCGTTCTGGTGTTAATACACACCAAATTCTAAAACTGATTCTGGCAGGCTGCGCTAGGATACCCATGATGCCATTGTCGGCCATTTCTGCCACGCCACACCCCCCCGGCCCACCCGCGTCGACCCCCTCAGATCAGCGCGGCGTCCTGATCCACCGCTGGCTAACGGAAATGAAAAGATCCAGTGCTTTCTTTCCAAAAGCCCCCCCCCCATCCTCTTGTGTGTCCCCAGTCACTTTAACGTGGCACATTTTCCACAGATTGAGCGCTGTATCCTGTTGGATGATGAGGACGGCGGGACGAGAGGAAGGTGCAGAAGTCTCCGGGAGCCTCAGACCCGCGGGGCTGAGCTGACAGGACTGACGCGCAGGGAAAGAGGCCGCTAGACGGCTTTATGAGCGGCTGATAGCCCACTAATGGGTTTAAGGCTGCAGTTGAAGAGAGAAGCCCAGTGGGCACAGGGTGGGTGGGCGCTGTGGGTGGACAGGTGGCTTCTTCTGGAGTGAAGAAGGGAGGTCTCAGCGGGCTAACATGGAGAACAGGCTGGGCTGAGAGAAACAAGGGATGAAGGGAGGGAAAAGGAGAGTGGAAAGAGGAGAGGGCGATGCTCTAAAAACCACGTACACAGACCAATGATCCTATTTAGAAATCACGATCAGAAACACTTTGTCATTTCATTTCATGCACTTGTGCACATGAAATGAAATGAAATATCAGTTCCCCCAGCCCACAGCAGTGCAACACAAACACAACAACACACATCCAAAACTACAAGAACACACATATCCAAACTAGCTCATACATCTAAACTAAACATACAAACAAACAAACAAATCACTGTCCAGGAGAACGAACGCCAGCCAGGATGACTGTTGGAACTGCAGTTAGCCTAGCCTGCCCCGCTTCCGCGTCCTGTCAGACCGCCCTCGGTGTTTCCTCCTCGCGCACAGCTCCGGGCAGGGCCGTGGTCCTTGGGCTCACAGGACGCAGCAGACTAGGCTCCCTCAGCCGATCCAGCACCAGCTCTCCCAGCCAGACACCTTTGACACACCTCCCCGCCCTCCACACGACGACACTAAAAACACAGTCAAGGCTAGGCGAGGCCGCCGCCCTCGGTGCTATCGGAACTCCCGGTCTGCATAGGCTAGCAGTTAGCTTAGCCTGCCCCAGCGCCAGCTCTCCCCGCCAGATGCAGACGTGGACAGACACTGCATGGACGGTACTGGGTGAGGCCGCCGCGAACGTGAATTCGTGCCGCCATCTTCCCACACTGGAAGCAGAAGAACAGAAAGAAATCAAGCTGAGGTTTCATCGAAAGACTCGACCTCAGCTTTCACCCTTTGTTCAGTTGCCTTTCACTTTCCAGCCCATTTGAAGTTTTTATCTTCTGTTCTTTCATATTCCAGATACTGCTGTAAGTACGTGGAAAAGATGAGGAGATGTTCTCTCTGATGCAGGAGGACGCCCCCTGGGTACCAGAGTCCAGTTCAGTCTGTCCATGCTAGATGGCAGAAGGTTCCCGTTTCTAAAACAACGGGCAATTTCACATCTTTTTGTTGTGTTGTGAAAGATTTTTTAAAATTTGCATGCTGCACACGCACAGCTTCCGAGCTGTCTTGAGTCTTAAGTTCCCAAGTTTGGAGAGAGAGAGAGAGAGAGAGAGAGAGAGAGAGAGAGAGAGAGAGAGAGAGAGAGAGAGAGAGAGAGAGAGAGAGAGAGAGAGAGAGAGAGAGAGAGAGAGAGAGAGAGAGAGAGAGAGAGAGAGAGAGAGAGAGAGAGAGAGAAAGAGGGTGTCTAAATTTAGCCCATAACGATAAACTCTTAAGTCATAAGACATAGGCTAATGCAAGAGGGTGTTAAAGCCAGTGGGGTAGTTTAGGGGAGATTAGGGGACGTATCAAAGACTCCATAAAGCTCCGTCAGAGCTGTGTGGTTGTTTGGTGGGCATCCGCAAGATCATTTCAAAAAATAAAATAAGAAATAGAAGAACAGGAGCGGCTCAGTGAGCTCTGGCAGCCAGTGACTGACTGGTGACGTCTCAGCGTCTTTATCCACTGCTGCGGAAACGGATGGGCCACTTCACGGGCTGCTGTGGAGGCCGGTGCAGTCCCAGGCAAGAGGACGACGTAATGGCGCCTGGTGGAGGAAGGAGAAGTCACAGGAGGGGCTGGAATGGATGAAGTGGGGTAGATATAGAGACAGGTGGTGGCACCTTCATTTCCCGAACTTTTGGTTCGACTGAGATTAACCATGTTCAGCGTCGTTCGGGGGTTTTGGGGGTAAAGACAGGGGTGTATGTTTCCTGGGCAGGATTTCCAGTTCTCTAGAAACGTTCTTAGTACAAACACGTCGTTAGCTGCGGTCTGCAGCCCCACACCGCCCACACAACACACACCGACCACACAACACACACCGCCCACACAAAACGCACCGACCACACAACACACACCGCCCACACAACACACAACACACACCGACCACACATCTGCTCTACAACACACACCGCCCACACAACACACACCGCCCACACAACACACACCGACCACACACCGCCCACACAACACACACCGCCCACACAACACACACCGACCACACAACACACACCGCCCACACAACACACACCGACCACACAACACACACCGACCACACAACACACAACACACACCGACCACACATCTGCTCTACAACACACACCGCCCACACAACACACACCGACCACACATCTGCTCTACAACACACACCGCCCACACAACACACACCGACCACACATCTGCTCTACAACACACACCGTCCACACAACACACACCGACCACACAACACACAAAACACACCGCCCACACAACACACACCGCCCACACAACACACACCGACCACACAACACACACCGCCCACACAACACACAACACACACCGCCTACACGACACACACCGACCACACAACACACACCGCCCACACAACACACACCGACCACACATCTGCTCTACAACACACACCACCCACACAACACACACCGACCACACAACACACAACACACACCGCCCACACAACACACACCGACCACACAACACACACTGACCACACAACACACACCGCCCACACAACACACAACACACACCGCCCACACATCTGCTCTACAACACACATCCGCCCACACAACACACACCGCCCACACATCTGCTTTACAACACAAACTGCCCACACAACACACACCGTCCACGCATCTGCTCTACAACACACACCGACCCCAACCTCACCAGAACCGCCCGAGTAGATAAAAATTATTTCTGATGCATTAGTGACATGTTTGTGGTTCCGTGTGTGCGTGTGTGTGTGTGTGTGTGTGTGTGTGTGTGTGTGTGTGTGTGTATGTGTGTGTGTGTGTTCTTGTACTTCTAACGTTGTGAGGGCCAATTTGACTTTATACCATCAGAGTGAGAATATTTTTGCAAAGAGAGGACATTCTTTTCAGGAATCAGGAACACTGGAGCATCCGGGTAGCCTAGCGGTCTATTCCGTTGCCTACCAATACGGGGATCGCCGGTTCGAAACCCGATGTTACCTCCGGCTTGGTCGGACGTCCCTAGAGACACAATTGGCCGTGTCTGGGGGTATGTCCTGGTGGCTGCACTAGCGCCTCCTCTGGTCGGTCGGGGCGCCTGTTCGGGGGGAGGGGGAACTGGGGGGGATAGCGTGATGCTTCCACGTGCTGCGTCCCCCTGGTGAAACTCCTCGCTGTCAGGTGAAAAGAAGCGGCTGGTGACTCCACATGTATCATCATGTATGTGGTAGTCTGCAGCCCCGCCCCCCCGGATTAGCAAAGGGGGTGGGGCAGAGACCGGGACGGCCCAGAGAGCAGGGTGATTGGCTTGATACAACTGGGGAGAAAAAGAGTGAATAAAAAAATAAATACATGATAAATAAAAAGGACTCAGGAAGAGTTTATTTGTCATTTCATTCCATGCACTTGTGAACATGAAATGAAACGAAATGCTGTTTCCTTCAGCCCACAGCAGCACAACACAACACAACACAACACAACACAACACAACACAAAGACACACACAAGAACTACAAGAACACCCCCACCCCCACACTAAACTAAAAATCACAGGGAACGAAGGCCAGCCAGGATGACTGTCGGACCTGCCGGTCTGCATGGGCTAGCAGTTAGCTTAGCCTGCCCCGCTTCCGCGTCCTGTCAGACCGGCCTCGGTGTTTCCTGCACGGCGCAGCCCCGGGCAGGGCCGTGGTCCCTGGGCCCACAGCACGCAGCAAACCAGGCTCTCCCAGCTGATCCAGCGCCAGCTCTCCCAGCCAGCAAACCAAGACTAAACGTAGACGCAGACGTGGACAAAGACGTGAGGACGGTGAGGCCGCCACAAACGTGAATTCGCGCCGCCATGTTCCCAGACCGGAAGTGGAAGCTTTTTGAGCAGACCTGACTTCTTTAATGGTCTAGTTTAGGGCCAGGACTTGTGTTTAGCTTGCGGGTAGAATTAGGATTAGGTGAAAGTCGGGGTAAGGTTCGACATGTCGTTATGGGGATGAAGGTGAGGATTCAGGACTAGGAAGTGCATGTAGCCAGTCACGAGTCCTCACAAAGGCAGACGCACAAGAACGTATGTGTGCGCGCGCGTGCGCGCGTGCGTTTTTGTGTCTGCACATGCCTAAACACCCATGTTTGTGCACTTGAATGATCTTGCTTAAATGGGTGTAAATGTGTTTGTGTGGGTACACATGAAGAAGTCCGGCCCCTCAGGTTTTACCTGACGTAGACCGGTCTGGAGGTCCTCCTGCGAGGCCGGCGCCGCTTTGATGCGGACATCTGTCGTGAAACCCGTCCCGCCGCTTTGCCTTGCCCGTGGAGCGAACATGAAAGGCTGTTCAGCGAGCCGGGGGTGGAGGAGAGGAGCACAGCAGTCGCCTCGGTGACGGAGGTGCGGAGGATCTCTGCAGCCGGCTTAAGTGACAGGTAAATTGCAGGTTAAGTGGAGAACACAGCCTTTTAACAAGAGACTCCAGGCTCCTGCAAATCCTCCTTAGTCTCTAATCTGAATACAAAAGGCAGGGGCGGGGGGATTAAATCTGACCCCTCGGTGGTGTGCTGGATCCAGGTTCAGGCGAGGCTGCTGCGGGACGGTCCGGCTTCACCCCCCCCTTTGTGCGACGCGGCAGCGCTTCGGAGACAACAGCGTGCACAATGCGCGCTCTCCGACGGTTCACTTGCACGGGACAAAAGCCGAGGCCTGCAGCCTGGGCTGGCTGGGCCCCGACTGCTCCCGGGGCCTCTGCGCAGGACGGAGGTGCAAGTCTTTGAAAAGCGGGACTGTTTATTTAATTGTGGATAGAAATGCCATATGCCTGGGAGAAGGAAAACAAATCCCTCTGTATTTAGCGACGACGCGGGCTGGGAAGAGGAGAAGGAGGTACGGGGGCCCGGGGTGAGGCAGGCGGTTAGGGCTTGCTGAGAGAAAGGCGCTTTGGGTTGTCAACGTTTTAGAGGCTTAGAGTCAAACCTATCCGGGCTCAGGAGAGAGGAGTCCGGGTGTTAGGCAGGCAGAATGACTCCTGATAGAAGGAGTTTGCGGCTCAAGTCGAGGGAAATCATCTTGGCTCCCGGATGAGGGGAGGGCTAATTGATTCTCTGAAGTTTCCTGTCGCCGAGCCCGATTACAGGTGAGACCGGATTAAAAAAGGAGAGAGGTGTGTGTGTGTGGGGGGGGGGGGGGACAAGGGATCTGGAGAAGGGATGCGGTAAAAATCAAAGAGAAGGAAAGATGAGGGGCTGCCATAGACGGATCAGTGATGCGCGCACACGCACACGCACGCACACGCACGTACTGAGGTGCATGCTTTTTTTAGTGTGCGCTTAACACGTCCGTTTACCTGCGTGCGTGCGTGCGTGCGCGCGTGTCCGTGTTTACACGCGGCGGTGCGCCAGCGTTTGATCCCTTCGCTCGCTAGCAATCATCAGGTCACATGGCGAGCGCGCCTCCGCCATGCGGAGCGCTGCACGCGTGGCGTGCGAGCGGAAGGCAGCCCCTCATCCCTCACTTCTGATTAACACGGCTCACAGCCAGAGGCGTGTCTGGCCTGCCCATAACGGACCCCAGCAAGATGGAGCACCGGGGCATGAGGGAGCCATGGCGAGGCGGTCTCCGGGAGCGAAGGCTCGAGGAGAAGGAGAGTTAGGACGCATATCCAGACCTAAGCTGTCACGCGTGTGGCTGTAATGGCCTGTTTAGTGGCGTAGTCCAATCTAGGGCCCCAGAGAGCCATTACTCCTGGACTATCGATCGAGCCCCACGGCCAATGCCGCCCGGGCCCCTGTCCCTGATCCTGTTCAGTAATAAGCGCACTCATGTCAAGGCGGTAATTATCATTGATCTGCAGCCGCTGTGACAGGGTGGCGCCCCCTTGCCGTGATTCATACCCAGCATGGGGCTACTGAACCCCGGCCTGGTAGTCCCACCACAAGCCACCAATCTCCCCCAGCCAGCCCGGTTTTCCACCGGCACTGTGATGCCTGGCCCAGAAAACAAAGGCACGACACACAAGCTCGCCTTTGTTTCTGTGGCTATGTGTGTGTGTGTGTGTGTGTGTGTGTGTGTGTGTGTGTGTGTGTGTGTGTGTGTGTGTGTGTGTGTGTGGGTGTGTGGGTGTGTGCGCGCGCGCGCGTATGTATTACAGTATATTACAGTATATATGGGTATGTATTACAGTATATATGTGTATGTATAGCAATATATGTGTATGTATTACAGTATATTACAGTATATATGTGTATGTATTCGAGTATATATGTGTATGTATAACAGTATATATGTGTATGTATTACAGTATATTACAGTATATATGTGTATGTATTCGAGTATATATGTGTATGTATTACAGTATATTACAGTATATATGTGTATGTATTCGAGTATATATGTGTATGTATAACAGTATATATGTGTGTGTATTCGAGTGTATATGTGTATGTATTACAGTATATTACAGTATATATGTGTATGTATTCGAGTATATATGTGTATGTATTACAGTGTAATCACAATATACACTACCGTTCAAAAGTTTGGGATCACCCAAACAATTTTGTGTTTTCCATGATAAGTCACACTTATTCACCACCATATGTTGTGAAATGAATAGAAAATAGAGTCAAGACATTGACAAGGTTAGAAATAATGATTTGTATTTGAAATAAGATTTTTTTTTACATCAAACTTTGCTTTCGTCAAAGAATCCTCCATTTGCAGCAATTACAGCATTGCAGACCTTTGGCATTCTAGCTGTTAATTTGTTGAGGTAATCTGGAGAAATTGCACCCCACGCTTCCAGAAGCAGCTCCCACAAGTTGGATTGGTTGGATGGGCACTTCTTTGAGCAGATTGAGTTTCTGGAGCATCACATTTGTGGGGTCAATTAAACGCTCAAAATGGCCAGAAAAAGAGAACTTTCATCTGAAACTCGACAGTCTATTCTTGTTCTTAGAAATGAAGGCTATTCCATGCGAGAAATTGCTAAGAAATTGAAGATTTCCTACACCGGTGTGTACTACTCCCTTCAGAGGACAGCACAAACAGGCTCTAACCAGAGTAGAAAAAGAAGTGGGAGGCCGCGTTGCACAACTGAGCAAGAAGATAAGTACATTAGAGTCTCTAGTTTGAGAAACAGACGCCTCACAGGTCCCCAACTGGCATCTTCATTAAATAGTACCTGTTAGAGCCTGTTTGTGCTGTCCTCTGAAGGGAGTAGTACACACCGATGTAGGAAATCTTCAATTTCTTAGCAATTTCTCGCATGGAATAGCCTTCATTTCTAAGAACAAGAATAGACTGTCGAGTTTCAGATGAAAGTTCTCTTTTTCTGGCCATTTTGAGCGTTTAATTGACCCCACAAATGTGATGCTCCAGAAACTCAATCTGCTCAAAGAAGTGCCCATCCAACCAATCCAACTTGTGGGAGCTGCTTCTGGAAGCGTGGGGTGCAATTTCTCCAGATTACCTCAACAAATTAACAGCTAGAATGCCAAAGGTCTGCAATGCTGTAATTGCTGCAAATGGAGGATTCTTTGACGAAAGCAAAGTTTGATGTAAAAAAAATCTTATTTCAAATACAAATCATTATTTCTAACCTTGTCAATGTCTTGACTCTATTTTCTATTCATTTCACAACATATGGTGGTGAATAAGTGTGACTTTTCATGGAAAACACGAAATTGTTTGGGTCATCCCAAACTTTTGAACGGTAGTGTATATGTGTATATATTACAGTGTATCACAGTATATATGTGTATGTATTACAGTATATCACAGTATATATGTGTATGTATAACAGTATATATGTGTATGTATTACAGTATATATGTGTATGTATTACAGTGTGTGTATGTATAACAGTATATATGTGTATGTATTACAATATATATGTGTACGTATTACAGTATATCACAGTATATATGTGTATGTATTACAGTATATATGTGTATGTATTACAGTGTAATCACAGTATATATGTGTATGTATAACAGTATATATGTGTATGTATTACAGTATATCACAGTATATATGTGTATGTATTACAGTGTAATCACAGTATATATGTGTATGTATTACAGTATATCACAGTATATATGTGTATGTATTACAGTAGATAGACCTTGCATACTTGTGACTGCCTTTCTGGCTGTTTGGTTTTTGCTCTTTGTACTTGCATTCATGGTAACCCAACATGTACTCTGTATTTCTGCAGTACTTGTGTGTATTTTACAAATGTATTTGAACCCTGGCAGCAAACAAAATTTCACCCTGCGGGAAAACAAAGAATTGAATTGAACTGAATTGAACTTAGAGATCAGTCCTAGTTTCCAAACTCACTGTTAGTGTAAGATGGCGGCGCCAATTCACGTTTGCGGCAACCTCACCCAGTACCGGTGGGGGAAGATGGCGGCGTGAACTCACGTTTGTCCACGTCTGCGTCTAAGTTTGAATCTTCGTTTGATGGCTGGGAGAGCAGGTGCTGGATTGGCTGGGAGAGCTTGGTCTGCTGCATCCTGTGGGACCAGGGACCACGGCCCTGCCTGGAGCTGCGCCCAAAGAGGTAACACCGAGGGCGGTAAGGGCGCGGAAGCAGGGCAGGCTAAGCTAACTGCTAGCCCATGCAGACCGGCAGTTACGGACTGGCGGCGGCCTCACCTGGCGTTGACTGTGTTTTTGGAGTCGTCGTGTGGAGTGCGGGAGGTGTGTCGAGGGTGTCTGGCTGGGAAAGCTGACGTTGGATCAGCTGGGGAGCCTGGTCTGCTCTGCCAGAGCTGCACCCGAAGAGGAAACGCCGAGGGCGGTCTGACAGGACGCGGAAGCGGGGCAGGCTAAGCTAACTGCTAGCCCGTGCAGACCGGCAGTTCATCCTGGCTGGTGTTCGTTCCCTTAGACTGATTTTGTTGTTGTTGTTGCTTAGCTGGATACATTGGTCCCCCTCATGATGTAAGTTAAACAGACATGGCGCCGAGGTGAATAAGGTGACTGGGGGAGAGGGGGGGAGGTCAATCAGGGGGGGAAATGAGTATCATCAGCCTAAATAAACAGTGGCGTCATTGCTGGCCCTGTGCTCTGACGGGTGCTGAGGGTAGGTGTTGAGGGTAGGTGATGAGTTTAGGCGCTGAGGGTAGGCGTTGAGGGTATGTGCTGAGAGTAGCCGCTGAGGGTAGGCGCTGAGGGTAGCTGCTGAGGGTAGGCGCTGAGGGTAGGCGCTGAGGGTAGGCGCTGAGGGTAGGCACTGAGATTAGATGCTGAGGGTAGGTGCTGAGGGTAGGTACTGAGGGTAGCTGCTGATGGTAGGTGTTGAGGGTAGGTGGCAATAAAACAGGGAGATTTTATATTGAACAGCCTCTGAATAAACGTAACTTTCCCGCCAAAGTAGTTAAACAACAAACGTCCTCTCCGTCCTCCTCCGCCTTCGTGTCTCGTGCTGCAGATGACTGTTTCAGCCACTTCTCTGTATGGAAGGGGCTTGCCCCCCTCCGTCCACCTCCACCCGGGTTGTAGACAGAGAGATTTATCTCTGTTGATCTGCCCTGTCTTGGTCGCCTGGGGCGAAGTGAGAGAGCGAGTCGCTAAACTGGGTGTGCAGACTCAACGATACTGCGGACGGTTTTATTGCTGTGGTGGAGTTTCTGCAGCAGGGCACGTCACCATGTCCACTCCTTCATATGTGTGTGAAATAAGTGCTGGACTATTGCTTGATTTACAGGGCTGAACAACACTGATGGTAGTCAACAGCACAATATTTTACTTTTTCACAACGTGTATTGCAGTATTAATAAACGTGATTAACAGGTTCACCACATGTATGCATTATTTAACTCTCAACTCTTCATTTGCAAAGAATGCATCACTTACAACGATTCTGGTGATCCTAGAGGGGAAATAAGGCAGAGGTGTAAGAAGTCATTAAAGCAAAATAAATTATAGGATTTCTCATATGCACTGGAATATTTCTATTCAGGAGTTGTCATAAAAAGTGGATTTTGCAAGATTTTGTTTTCTGTCATGCAGTATGAGTTTTAGTGTGTAATGACTCATGGGTGTAATTTGCCTCACCCGGCATCCTTTGCAGTGTGACTACTGTACATGTGTGCACTGCCATGGCGATTCTTAAACAATGTATTGTATAATGTATAATAGTATGTTGTTCAGCCCTGCCTGACTGTAGTGTTATTTTAACCAAGTGTGAATAGACGGTGAGCCATAGTATTTACCCTGTCACTGTCTAACCCAGTGAAATCAAGCTTTATCCTACCTGCAACTGAATCTGATTGTTTCCGCCACCACCTTGACGCAGGAGCGTAAGAATGTGGGGCAAGAGAGAGAGAGAGAGAGAGAGAGAGAGAGAGAGAGAGAGAGAGAGAGAGAGAGAGAGAGAGAGAGAGAGAGAGAGAGAGAGAGAGAGAGAGAGAGAGAGATCACGACTTTCCGAAATTTGAGGAGAGACACCCCAAATTCATGGCCCTGCCAAACCCCAGAAAACTGCCCTACATACTAGGTGAACACAGAGACAGCTGCACACTATGTTCTAGCCTGCCACCGTCTGAGGGACAGGGAGTGATACCCCGTACTCCCTCCCAACGGGGAGGACCGGGAAAACACTCCGAGACACACACACACACACACACACACACACACACACACACATACACACACACACACACACACACACACACACACACACACACACACACACACACGAACAGAGAGAGAGCGATAGAGGGGGGGAGGGGGGAGGGGGAACAGATAGAGAGAGAGAGGGACAGAGAGAGAGAGAGAGAGAGGGAGGGAGGGAGAGGGAGGATCAGATAGAGACAGACAGCTGTGGTGGGGGGTTTTAAGGCAGGCAATCAGTTTTCTTTGGGTGGCTGTCGGAGCAGGACCAATGTCACCTGCAGACCGAACCCCATTTCCTCTGATTAAGTCGTCTGAAAATATTCCATTTATCAGTGTCACGGTTGTGGCGTGTCACCGCCGAGAGCAGCCAGCCGTGTCTGTTGACTGTGTCACTCTCCAACTTACAGCACAACCTGGCAACACCGGACCACCCCCTCCAGTCCCCGCGGCCCCCTCACACCTTGGTCTTGCATTCTTCGTCTCATGATAACGTCTGTGTCTCTGATGCAGGTGTAGTCTATCTCTCTCTCTCTCTCTCTCTCTCTCTCTCTCTCTCTCTCTCTCTCTCTCTCTCTCTCTCTCTCTCTCTCTCTCTCTCTCTCTCTCTCTCTCTCTCTCTCTCTCTGTGATAGAGTTAGACAGGAGCAAACATGTTGGCGAGCATATGGCCTACGTAGTATGGAGGAAAACAAGGCATAGTGTCGTAGATGCGAAGTGCAACTGTTGCGTGACTTTGTTGTAAACTGGACGATATGAGGTCACAGCGACAAGGTTGAATTGGAATTAGGCCAAATATTGATTGCCCATTTTCAATTGAGTATCTGATATTACATATTATTTAAATCGTATCCTGGCTGGATGTAGTGAATTCGGGAGGCAGCCGGGAACCGCCGCAGCAGGGACGTGAAGCCGGTGCGACTACATTAACCAGTCGATCAAAGGGTTCAACCCTTTAGCCAAGGGCTAGCGAGTCTAGTCATTCGAGGTCGTAACACTACTCTCCTCCTTCGGGAAGCATATCAGCTCCCTCACGCCTCTGAGCGCACGATCTTCCGATGGCCTCACGATCCCACTTCTGACACCAGTATAGAGAATTCAGGGGGCAGCCGGGAAACCGCCGCAGCCAGGACGCAAATCCCAGGCGACTGCGCTAACCAGTCGACTAAAGGGTCCGACCCCTTTGACAAAGGCTAGCGAGTCTATTCATCCGTGGTCGTTACATAGACATTGTTAGACAGATGCTTTTGCAGCGGTTCAACAGTGTTAGCTCGTGTGGATCATGTTTTAGCTAACTTACAATCCAGTTAAGACATCTGACTGAAAACCCTCACTTTGATTAACAGACTCATTTGTTGGAGTATATTTTTTTATAACCAAATAATATTCAACTATATCCACATGCGATGAAACAGTATTACAGATTCATATTTTTCTTTTAAGACAATATCCCCCCTTAGCCCCCAGCAATCCCATCCCTGCTCATACAAACAAGACAGTGATAAATAAAATATTTAAGAAACATAGTATTATAAAAGTATAAATATCTGGGGAGCACATTCATTTTAATGGATTGTACTCTACCTGCTAGAGAGAGTGGTAGGTTGTTCCATCTCTGCAGATCTGTTTTCACTTTAGTTATCAAAGCTGTAATATTTTCCTCACGTAGGGAGTGGATGGAGCTAGGAAGTATTTTAACCTAGTGCTAGATAATTTGAAAGGGAGACTAGATTGGGGTATTCCCTGGGCCAACTGATTAATAGGAAAAAATTTGCTTTTCTGTATATTCAGTTTGTACCCAGCGAAAGTTCCAAAGGATTCGAGAGTGGCTAAAGCATGCGGAATGGAATTTATCGGATTGAAAACATAAAGGAGCAGGTCGTCTGCGTACAAGGATACTTTCTGCTCGATTCCACCTCTTTCAATACCTGAAAACAATTTATTAGCTTTAAACACAATCGATAGAGGTTCAATAACAATGACAAAAAGGAGGAAGGAAATTGGGCAACCTTGGCGTGTCCCGCGTGAGAGGGGAACGAATTGTGATCGCTGGTTGTTGGTACATACACAGGTCTGTGGGGAAGCATACGGTAAGCGTATCCATGGTATAAATTTCTCTCTGAACCCAAATTGCTTTAATGTGAAGAATAGATGGCACCACTCGACTCGATCGAATGCTTTTTCTGCATCGAGAGATATAACCACCCCAGGATTGGACAGAAGCGCTAGGGAGTGAATGATGTTAAGGAGTCTCCTTATGTTTGTGAAGGAATGATTGGTTTTAATAAGCTCTGTTTGGTCAACGGAGATAATAGAGGGCAAAAATAGTCTCAATTCTACACGTAAGGACTTTAGCAAGTAGCTTTTCATCTACATTAAGAAGCGAAATAGGCAAATAAAAAGAACATAAATTAGGATCTTTATCCTTTTTAAGGATAAGGGAAATTGAGGCTTGGGTAAATGTTAGCGGTAGTGTACCTTTTTGGAGGGAATCCTCAAACATTTCTTAGCGCAAAGGTGCTAAGTGATTGGAAAACCTTTTATAAAATTCCACAGGGTAACCGCCCGGTTCCGGGGACTTCCCATTCTGAACTAACTTGATGGCATCAGTTATTTCACCAAGATTTAGTGTTGTCTCCAAATTTTTTGTGCTGTTCCGGAGTTAATTTAGGAACACTGAGCCCATTGAAGAAATTTCATAGGTCAACATCATCTTCAGGCGAGTCAGATAGGCTCTGAAAGTCTCATTAATTCCAGAGGGCTTAGTTGTCAGTGAACCTAAATTGGTCATTTGAAAAATTTGTTGTGAGGTTCTCCTGCCTTTCAACTGATGTGCGAGAAGGCGTCCAGCCTTTCCCGATGTTCATATAATGTTCCCCATGCTTTAAGCAGCATCTCTTCTGCAGCCCTAGCATTGTTGGACAAAGTACACAACCCCATTACTTGAATCAAAGTACAGATACTCCTGGTCAAATATTACTCCACTACAAGTAAAAGTTGTTCAGTCAAAACTTTACTTGAGTTAAAGTAGTGGAGTGCTTACTTTTAAGAATATTAAAGTATTCAAAAGTACATTTTCTTTTTAATATCAAGGCATTGCTTTATTATTTTCACAATGCATACAGAACCTCGTAACTCTGAAATCCCCTAATGGATAAATACACGGACTTGCTTGAGGAACCACTCTTCTACACAAAGTCTTAGAAACATCTATAAGAGCTTCAACATAGAAATGTAATTGAATTAATAAAAAGGATAGCCATTGTCATTTTTTTTATTTTAACACCCCTTCCGTACTCCACACACACAAAACAGCATGGCAATTATACAAAGAGTGTTGTGTATGTGTGTTGCATTAATTCACAACCTATAGCAATGGCTTTGAACAAGGAATTACAGTACTTCTTTTAGTCCTTTCAACACTGGGTGGACTGAACTCATCCTGATCCTCAACACTGTGAGTTGCATCTTCATCATTTACCCTACCTACAGCCTTTGAACAAGGAACAACAGTATTTCTTCATTTTGAGGTAACGTCCGCTCAGTTTTTAAAGGCGAAAATAAGTGCACTTCTACAGTCAATGTAAACATTTTGTTGGGAACGACTTCTACTGTACTGTCCATCTCAAATGAGGTGAAACAGGTCTCTAGTGATGACAGGTGAGAATTCTCAGCCTGGTCAAACTATTCAAACTTGAATAAATTATTATTCAACTTCAGTAGAAGCTGGTTTTCGACGTTGTGTGAATGAATTCTTCCCCTTCTTGGTCTGAAGATCAAACCAGCTGCACTAAAAAGTCTTTCACAGCCAGCAGAGGCTGTGAGGGCTGTGTTTAACTTGAACAACAGGTTGGACCCAGCTGGGTAAGATGTCAAAATGTCGATACCTCCAGCTGTACATGCCAGGTATGCATCCAGTTGTTTGGTCTTGTCCTGGGTGTGTACATGCTTCATATTGCAAAAGAAATCCTCTTCATCAGAAGTGCTTGAGCAGATGTCGGTGGGCCGCAGCAGAGGCTCATCACGGTCAGGAAGATGTTCCTTGATGTAACCGAGGCCTTAATCAAAC
The DNA here is from genome assembly GCF_029633865.1 of Lampris incognitus. Classification (NCBI taxonomy): domain Eukaryota; kingdom Metazoa; phylum Chordata; class Actinopteri; order Lampriformes; family Lampridae; genus Lampris; species Lampris incognitus. Next base: position 60,390,499 of record NC_079213.1, read on the forward strand.
AAATCTTTTTCATCATCATCAGTCTATAAGTGTATAGAACTTCAGTGTTTAAAAAAAGTGGAAATGAGAAACTGACCAAGGAATATTTAGTAATAAATGATTTCTTATCTAGTTTGAGGACATCTTCATCAGTGGTCCAGGTTCTTTTGAATTTCGGATGAAGAATGGCTGCAGCAACCAGCTCTGGGTCAGACATCATTTCCCCAAACCGTTTCTTGCATCTTGCAGGGCATCAACCAGTGGCCTGCAGAATCTCAGTGATACTTTGGTTTTTCCAAGCTTTGAGAGGAGGGTTGTGATTGTAGGGAGCAGCCACCCCATCTTAATGTTGGATTCCCCCTGTAGTATGTTTATTGCCTTAGCAACTGGAGCCATGGTGTTAGCATATTCACTCAAAAAAGCAATGACAGCTGGACTGTACCTAACACACACAAAAATGCATTGAATTCAGATATATTTAATTGGAAATACCAGTTATTTCAGTTTACACAGGATATGATGTGATTATTCCTTGTTCTTTGGAAAAATCATACAGAAAGGTTTAGACCTAGAACTAGCAAGGTAATGGATTACTTAGTGTGATAAATCTAAAAAATACCTTTTCTTTTCTACAAGGCCTCCGATGTGTAAGTACTATAATTCATTTGGAATTCTCTCCACAGGTTCAGCATAGAGGTAAGTATTACTGTAGGTAGTGAAACAAAAAAAAGAGAAACATCCACTACTTACATTGGAACATTAAGTGTAGCACAAACAGCTCTCACAGCCCCCTCTCCTGGATCTTTGAGGATTCTCAAGATCCGCTCCACAACAATGTAAAAGGAGTTCCATCTTGTTGCGTTAGGTTGTACCAGCTGAAGTTTGCAGCGCTCTTCAACCACCTCCGCAGCTTTAGTGGACCTCGCAGTCTTGTTCCAGAGAGCCTGAGATTCGGAGAAGGTGGACCTCGACAGTTTCTTGTAGGCCGCCATCCTGTTTGCCTTATCTACTATAGAAACCAAATTTAGCAAATGACAAGCACACCGATGATGCTTCGGAAGTTCGTACTGGAGGCCATCATTGGCGCAGCGGTTAGCGTTGTCGCCTCACAGCAAGAACGTCCTGGGTTCGAACCCTGGGGTTGTTCAACCTTGTGAGTCATCCCAGGTCGTCCTCTGTGTGGAGTTTGCATGTTCTCCTCGTGTCTGCGGTGGGTTTTCTCGGGGTGTTCCGGTTTCCCCCACCATCAAAAAGACATGCATGTTAGGGTTAATACTCCTGTCTGTGCCCCTGACCGAGGCATGGCAAGACGAACTGGAGTTGGTCCCCGGGCGCTGCACGGCGGCTGCCCACTGTTCCTAGCTACACAGCAAGGATGGGTTAAATGCAGAGCGTAATTTCCCCACGGGGATCAATATAGTATCTAAAAAAATAATTAAAAAAAACAGTCATAATGGCTTCAACATCCTCATCCAGATCCTCATCGTCTTGACTTACATCTACACCAGTTACTTCATCAGCATTAAAATGTTCATCTTCTCCAAACATACGAAATGCTTTAATGAAGTTTGAGCCATGTCAGTTGTGGTTCTAACTATTTTCTCACGGATTTCATTTTCTGGATGTGTATCATTCATCGCACCTGCCAAGACATCGAATGTACGAGCGCCCTTCAGCTGCTTGCATGCAAGACCAACAGAATGCCTCTCAAAACTGCTTGGATCCAGCCAATGCGCTGTAACACCAATAATACTCCTCCCCCTTGCAGTCCAGCAATCAGTTGTTGTGGTTATGTATACAGGCTTCCTCATAGCTTCCTTCACCTGCTCCTTCATCGCTATCGTGGCTTTATCAATCTTGCGCTGCAGAGTGGTTCGAGAAACGATGGTGCAGTTTGGCTGTAGATCTTGGACAAGGCTTGGGAATGCTGGCTGCTCAACAAGAGAGAGCGGCTGGAGACCTTGAACTATAAAGTTGAGTGCTGCATTGTCAACACACTTCTGAGTGACTTGTTTTGTTTCTTCAAGCTTCATCGGTTTTTGAAGGTTCGAGGAAGACTCAGATGTTCTCTTGCAGACTGCTGTAGTCAGTTCACTACATTTCTTCAGCTGGCTTCCATGTTTCCTCTATAAAGACAACGTATAACTTCGGTTAAAACTAGTTAACTATCATGTGCATAAACGACAGGCAAGGGAGTCGCGATTAATAACGTGCTTTATTCAGCCATCTGCTTCCAGTCCCCGACCCGGACAATCCCCAGAATGCCCCAGTACAGAACCGCGCTAAAACATATGGTTGCGTGCCCCTCCTCTTACGTACACAGCATGCTGGGCACTGTAGTTCTCATCACATCTCCCTCCTTTTAAAGAACATGTATGTTCCAATGGAAACAATAACACTGCTAGATTTAAAACATAGCAACAGCAATACCATATTAGCAATTTGCTATTTAACAGCATAACCAGCTAACAATGAAGACCTTCACTTCAAAATTCAAAAATTAACCTGAAGGGTGGGGTAGACTGCCCAGCCCTTCGACTGAGTGTGGGGATTATTCTGCCCCATTGCTCACTCAGTATCTAAACATCATACCGCTTTGGGGGTTTTACAACTCTGCCACTGGAGGTGATGGTGAACCCAGAGGGCCTTGCTGGCATGTCCGGCTCCGTGGGAGTGCCCGATGAGGTGGCGACCGGTGGGCTGAGTTGTTCCTGCTGCAAGTCATTGCTGTCTCTGGCTGGTTGGGTTGCAACAGTTGCAGGGGCAGGCACGGATTGCAGGTGCCTGCGGTTCCGTCTGAAGACAGCCCCGTCTTCCGTATGCACCGTGTAGGAGCGTGGTTCCCCTGATGGATTCACCACGACTGCGGGCATGTTCCACCCCTTTTGCCCGTCTAGTTTGACTCGTACCCTCTCACCTGAGTGCAGTTCGGTTAGGGCACGTGCAGAGTGTCTCCTGTCGAAGAAAAACTTAAAAGCCTCTTTTGCCCTTCTGTCATTCTTCTCCACCTCCTTATGGTCGAAGAGCTGTGGCTGGAGTTTCCTCTCCAGCACAGGCATGTTGGTCCGGATCTGGCGGCCGGTCATGAGCTGCGCGGGGCTCGCACCTGTGGCAGCAATTGGTGTGGCGCGGTAGCACATCAGCGCTAGGTGAGGGTCAGGCTGCCGCAAAATTCTTTTGGCCGTCCCGACGGCCCTTTCGGCAGCTCCATTTGCCTGGGGGAAGTGGGGGCTGCAGGTTGTGTGGCGGAAATCATAGTTCCTACAAAACTGCCTAAATTCGGCTGACGTAAACTGTGTGGCATTGTCACTAATGAGTTCCCCAGGGACGCCCCGTCGTGCGAACATACCTTTCAGCTGCTCAATCACCTGTAGATTGGAGGTGGTCCGTAGCTGGGCGATCTCAATGTCCCTGGAATAACAATCAACCACTACCAGGTAGTTTTTTTCCATCCTGCTCGCAAAGGACTGCCCCAATCTTTTGCCATGGGCCGGGCGGCAGTGGTGTTGTATGTAGGGGCTCTTTGTACTGTGAGGGCTTATTGATTTGGCAGAATGTGCACTGTGTAACTTTCCGGTAAATGTCCGATCAGATGCTGGGCCACCAGACAGACGTCCTGGCTCTTTCACGACACTTTGTAAGGCCTTGGTGCCCTTCGTGAATCCTGTGTAGGATGTCTTCCTGATACGCGGGGGGAATTACAATCCTGTCTTGGTACAGGAGCAGCCCGTCTGCCTCGGACAGCGATGCCCTCGCAGCGTGGTAGCCATGCAGATAAAAGGGCACGTGCCTCGGCCATCCCTCTCTGGTGTACCCGATCACCCTCTGCATTGTGTCGTCCTGACACGTGGCCTGCTTTAACATGTCCAGCTTCGTGCTCGACACCGGTTTGGTTTCGATCACAGCTTCGACATGCGCATGCATATCCCCGTCTGTGTCTGCCCCGCGGCCGTCCTGGAGTGGGTTCCTGGAAAGGGCGTCGGCCACCACCAGCTGTGAACCCGGAACATACACTGCTCTGGGGTTAAAACGCATTAGACGAATTAGAAGCCGCTGGCATCTCGGCGGCACTTTGTCCAGATCATATGCATTAATGAGGGGGGCCAGGGGCTTGTGGTCTGTCTGTAAGCTAAACTCAGCTAAGCCTAACAGATAACAGGAAAACCGCTCACAGGCCCACACCCCTGCAAGGCATTCCTTCTCTAACTGAGAGTATCTCTTCTCTGCATCTGTGAGAGTTCTGGAGCAGAAGGCAACAGGCTGAACTTTGTCCCCCTGAACCTGTAACAGTGCTGCCCCCAGCCCGTAACTACTAGCGTCCGCGCTCACAATGGTGGGCCTTGCTACATCATAGTATGCCAGGGCAGGAGTGGAAGACAACATTGCTTTTACCTTGGTGAAGGCTTGCTGTTGGGGCTCCCCCCACTGCCACTCTGCGTCTTTCTTCAGCAGCTCACTCACCGGGTGTAGCACTGATGACAGTTCGGGTAGAAACCTCCCCAGATAATTTACCATACCCAGCCACTGTCTCACCTGAGGGACATTCTCGGGGCTCTGCATGTCTGAGATGGCCTTCACCTTGCCTGGATCTGGTTTGATGCCGTCTTTGCTGATGATGTGCCCGAAATATTGCAACTCACTCCTGCTGAAGCGGCATTTCTCCTGGTTGAGCTTCAGCCCCGATGATTTGATTGTCTGCAGTACTGCCTCCAAGTTTCTATCGTGCTTGTCCTGGTCCTTACCGTACACAAGTATGTCATCCATGACGACGACCGTGCCCTTGTGGTGTCTCAGCAAAATGCACATTTCCCTCTGGAAGATCTCCGGTGCTGATGTGATGCCGAACGGGAGCCGCTGGAAACAGAACCGGCCTCTGGGAGTAATGAAAGTGGTTAGTTTTACACATCTGGGATCTAGCGGAATTTGCCAGAAGCCAGACGATGCGTCTAGCGTTGTAAAAACCCCTGCCCCTGCTAACTTGGGCATAATGTCCTCCAGCGTGGGAAGCATAAACCGCTCGCGCTTAACAGCCTGGTTTAACCGCTTTAAGTCCACACAGATCCGTATCTTGCCGTTCTTTTTGACTACGGGCACCATGGGTGCGCACCACTCTGTGGGCTCGGTCACTTCTGTGATGATCCCCAAGGACTGCATGCGTTGCAGCTCGTCGTCCACCTTTGGCATGAGAGGGAAAGGGACCCTGCGTGGCGTGCTGAGGGCATAAGGCGGTATATTGGGCTTAAGCTCAATCATGACAGGTTCACAATTAAGCAATCCAATGTCCCCGAAAACATCTTCGCTAACCTGATCTGTTCTAAAAACTAGGCCCATTTCACATGCAGCTCTGCGACTCAATAGATTGTTGGCATTTGGCCCTTTTATCACAAAAATCCCAATTTTGTGCAACTTCCTCCGTCTCTCCGTGCACGCCACAAATTTCCCCGCACACTGCAGTGCTCCCCCTGGGCTTCTCAGGTCGATTGATGTTTTAACCAGCTGTGGCCGTTCAGGCAGTGACCTATATGCAGTCTGTGACATGGTAGTGATGTCCGCCCCCGTATCGATTTTAAAATTAACCAACTTGCCGCAGATCGGTAACTCCACTTGCCACTTTTTCTCAAAATCCATCCCCTCTATGCAACCAAGGAAGTAGGGGCGGCTTTCACTTTCCGCTTCGCCCTCATACGCATTATCCCGGTAAACGACCTCCCTCACGTCTCTGGTTTTGCATACGGCAGCAAAATGTCCCAGCTTGTCGCATTTCCTGCAACGTCTGTTGCGTGCAGGGCATTCCTGCTGCTGCCCGTGCACGCGATTACATCGGGGACAGGCTGTTTTGGGCCGCTGTGCGTTTCCGTTGCCCTTATTGTAGTGGTTGCTAGCGTTACTGCGGTGGCGGTTGGTATTGGCGCCCTGTGCTTTGCTAACTGCATTCAGTTCAGCTGTAATTCCTTCCGCATTTTGCTCTTTAACCAGTTCGAACTGACGGGGGGCCATTTGCACCGCTTTTCCTAGCGTGAGCTCATCTTCCATCTGCAACTTCTGTGACACGTCTCGGTCAGCAACTCCGATCACAACTCTATCACGAATATGCACTTCCTTTAATGCCCCGAACTCGCAGTGTTCTGCCAACTCATATAAACTCCTCAAAGGCCTCGACAGTCTCTCCAGCTCTCTGCGAGCGCTGGTGAAATCATGCACGTTCGTGGATTACATTTCTCCGTGGTACGAAATGCTCGTTGAACTTACTGACCACCCTGTCATAATCGTTAGCGTGAGAAGCCTCTTCGAACGTAAATGAATTAAAAATAGCTTCTGCATCTTTCCCCATTGCGTATATCAAGGAATTGACTTGGATCTCACCGTCCTCCGCATTTAGCTTGGTTGCTAGTCGAAACCGGGAAAACCTCTGAATCCAAATCGGCCATGCCGCCGGTTGTGTGAAATCAAATGCCTCGGGGGGATTAAATTTTTGCCATTCCTCGTCTCACCGGACCAACTCCGTTCCCGATTATTGAGGTAAGTGGATTCGAAGATCTTCTGACACCATGTCATGTGCATAAACGACAGGCAAGGGAGTCGCGATTAATAACGTGCTTTATTCAGCCATCTGCTTCCAGTCCCCGACCCGGACAATCCCCAGAATGCCCCAGTACAGAACCGCGCTAAAACATATGGTTGCGTGCCCCTCCTCTTACGTACACAGCATGCTGGGCACTGTAGTTCTCATCACATTAACTCAGATTGGCATCAAAAGGATAAACATATTGATTGTAGGCAACGTAATATTACTTTCAGCAATTCACCACAGTCACATGGCTAATTTTGCATTCCATTCCATTGTTTTTTTACCGCCAAAATAAAATAACTGTTACATTAGTAGTATTGTAAAAATATCGTCATACGTTTAACTTGGCTGAAGGCGAACAACTAATTAGAACATCTGAATGAAAAGGATACATGTTAGCCATTCCCTGCCGTAATGAGACAAGCCATTGGTGATAGCTGACATAAAATTTGACGTTGGTGGAATAGGCTCATTGTACTGATAGCAACACGTGACAGATAGCGTTGCCTGAAATGTCAACCTGGATGACCCTCGTCATTACTACATTTGCCTGCCTTGGACCGGGTCCTACGTGAATCCACTTAAGTCGCATATTTGACAAGGTTAAAATATTGTAACGATCACGGATGAATAGGCTCGGTAGCCCTTGGCTAACGGGTCGGACCCTTTAGTCGACTGTTTAACGTTGTCGCCTGTGGTGCGGTAGACTCGCGTTCGCGTCCCGGGCGCGGCGGTTCCCGAACTGCCCCCCCTGAATTCGCTGCATTTCAGAAGTGGGATGGTGAGATCGTGAAGGACCGTGAGGCCATCGGAAGCGTTTCGCGAAAGAGGGGGGTAGTGTAACGTACACGAATAAGTAGACACCTTAGCCCTTGGTTAAACGGGTCGGACCCTTTAGTGGACCGTTTAACGTAGTCGCTTGCGGTGGGGGAAATCCGAGTTCGCGCCCCGGCTGTGACGGTCCGGCCGGTCTGCCCCCTCGAACTCGCTACAATATGTATTTCTGACAGCGTTTGTCAGTAACTCAGCACTTTCGCTAGGTAACGTTCGCCATGTTCATGCGTAAATACGCAACAACTGCAACCGCAGACAACTTCATTTCTGGTGTTTATCTGGCGTGAAACAAACGTGTAACGTTTCACACCTCAACGTGCGTCTTCAGGTTGGACGGCGAGTTCTTGAAGGCAGAGATGTAGTTTGTTCTCAGTAAACACAGTAAACATTTGGAATCATTTTTCATTTCCGGAATATGAAACATAGACTTTAGATATGGCCATGGGTGCTCTGGTTCGGATGATGTTTCGGGCGCCGTGGCCATTACCACCGCCAGGTTAACGTTACTCTTATCATTGCTTTTTTTGCGCTTGTTTCACGGAGCTGGATGACGTATTTCGGTTTTGCATCAAAACTAGTCGAGAGCTGGTACTGTGATTGGTTTTTCTCCTGTTCTCAGCATGTGGCCAATCGCGGTTTCGGAAGGAAAAACAAATCCAAAAGCTGACTTCAAAGCTGCTTAAAAGTAACGAGTAACGACAACATTCATAGGAGTGTAGTGGAGTCAAAAATACAATATTTGTCTTTGGAATATAGTGGAGGAAAAGTCCTAAGTTTCTAAAAGAACGAAATACTCAAGTAAAGTACAGACACTCAAAAAATGTACGAGTACAATACTCAAGTAAATGTACTTCGTTACTGTCATCCACTGATCCCTAGTGGACAAAAGATTGAGCTCAGTTTGGAGAGCAAGTCTCTGTTGGAGTATGTTTAAATTGATAGGATACTAGAATACTCTTACTTGCATTTCTGTTGACGGTGTTTCTGTGAAATCCTACCTCGAATGAAACCACATGGACAACACTGAGTGATCGAATACAAGACAGAGGCTAAGGGACAATGGTGGTGCGGCTGAAGACAACGATTACTAATAAAGAATATAATTTTAATCCAAACAAAATAAAAATCTTTAACATCTCTAACAATATTTTTGGAGGAATCCCCCACCAAATCTACACAGATCAGCTAAACGTGAAACTAATAAAAGTCGGTTTTTGAGTGGGCTGGCCAGGTTCATGGTGTGTTTCGCGTCTAAAAAAGGCAGCTAAATCGTCTCTGTCCGGCTCAGATCCCGTACCCGGAGTATCCTGAGAGCTCCTCCTCTACGTGTTGATGGTTTATTGTGTTTGTTCGTCTGGTCTCAGCCTGTGTACCGAGCATCAACAGCCACCATCTCCCGCAGAGGTCTCAGCCTCCCCTTTCATCAGATCTAGCCCCCATTAGTAGTCCATGTCTTTTAAGAAGGAGATGCCATGGTTGACAGAGGACAGAAATTTCAATCTCCCCTCTATCATTTTCCCTATCATTACTCCACACGCGGTCATTTCTTCTTCTCTTCCACCTCAAGTCCCAGGAGAGAGAAATATATATATATATATATATATATATATATATATATATATATATATATATATATATATAGAGAGAGAGAGAGAGAGAGAGAGAGAGAGAGAGAGAGAGAGAGAGAGAGAGAGAGAGAGAGAGAGAGAGAGAGAGCAGTGAGGGCTCAGGGAGAGGGTATTGTACACTCACTGTGCCCAACTTCAATATAAAACAGAGAGAGACAGGAAGATGGTATGGGGGGGCGGTGTTAATACATTATTAGAAGTCTATTATAAACCAGCTATCATACTTGCTCCCTCTCCTCTCCTCTCCTCTCCTCCCATCCTCCTCCCCCTCTTTCTCATTCCCGCGTTCTCCTGACAGGTAGCAGGCGGGCGCGCCTTGATGACTAGACTCAATCACCTGTGACAGTTTTGATTGGATGTCACTCGCGGGGTCGCTCTATTTGTTTGAGCAGTTAAGGGGTAATTGTGTGACATCGATGGCAAAAGACGTTGCTTTCAGCGGCGCACTCGCTGAACCGCGGGGTGGAGACGAGGGGAGGGCGGCGATAACAAATGAGGGCTATTTTCTTTCCCCTGGCCTGCCTGCCTGCCTAGACCGCGCGCGCGCGCGCGCACGTGTGTGTTTGAGAAAGGTGTGTGTAGCTTATGGGCATCGGGTAGGTGGGTGGTGGGGTTGACGAGCCCCTTCTCCCTGAAGGAACTGAGCCGTGAGATGCTCATTCGACACCCCCCCACCCTCACTACCCCCCCGCTCCCAACCCCGCTCCGCCTGCCCTGGAAGACATTATTTCAGAGTTCTCCCCCCTCTGAGGGGAGTTCGGGTTTCTCTCACAGGAAGTTTACAGCTGTCCCGCAAAGGGACACGCAGCGTTTCCAGTTGTTATTTCTCCCTTTATCTGAATCGCACCTCCTGCCTGTCCTCTTTTTGTTTTTTCTTACTGGAGAAATTTACAATCTGGTGATAATTCCCGTGTGGGAAGATGGCGGCGTGAGTTCACGTTTGCGTTGGTCTCAGCCAGTGCCGTCGGTGCCGGGTCTTTGTCCACGTCTGCGTCTAAATGTCTGTCTTGGTTTGATGGCTGCGAGAGCTTGGTCTGCTGCGCTGTGGGCCCAGGGACCACGGCCTTGCCCGGAGCTGCGCCCGAGGAGGAAACACCGAGGGCGGTCTGACAGGGCGCGGAAGCGGGGCAAGCTAGGCTAACTGCTAGCCCATGCAGACCGGTGGTTCCGGCAGTCATCCTGGCTGGCGTTTGTTCCCTTGCAGTGCTTTTGTTTTGGGTTTGGATGTGTGTGTTAGTTTGAGTATGTGTGTTGTTGTAGTTCTTGGATGTGTTGTTGTGTGTATGTTGCTGCTGTGGGCTGCGCAGCACACACACACTTCATGTAGATGTACAAATGAAGTGTTCCTGATTCCTGAGTCCTGATTCCTGGAGCCCCTACATAGCAGCCGATGGCCCAAATCTCATTCTTTGGTTATCAGTGCAAATCTGATAAAGATGGCGGTTGGTGTGAGGCCATGTGGCTTTTCAGTCCCCCCCCTCCCTTTATTCAGTCTTAAGCTCTCACCGTCTTTCAATGGTAGCAATAATCTCCGATCCTCCCTTTCTTTCTTTCTTTCTTTCTTTCTTTCTTTCTTTCTTTCTTTCTTTCTTTCTTTCTTTCTTTCTTTCTTTCTTTCTTTCTTTCTTTCTTTCTTGTGTAGCGAAATCCAAAAGATTCATGGCTGAAGGGTGCAAATCTGTGAGCCTTCAGCTTTACGCTCCCCTTTCTGTCTCTGCTGAGAAGTCGCCTGTTCCAGGAGGGAGGGGGCGCTAGATCAAGGAGGGGATTTGGTGGCGCAGCTCCGTCCAACAAACAGAGGGCAACCGGGAAATCCGGCCCTGGCTGTGGTTCCCACTATGACCACTACGCAGCGCTGTGGAGTTCCAGTGCCCCGGGTGCCAGCGAGGGGGCTTTCACACTCGTTGCTGGTGCATGTTGGGCTCATCCATTTGTTTGTTATCTCAATCCAGGATTTGGAGAGATACAAAGCTGATTAGACAACAAAAGCATCTGGGAAGATAAAGGACACTTAGGTAATGGGTTTAGGCGGCCTATTTAGCAAGCCAAATTCACCCCCCTTTTTTTTTCTTCCCCCTAAATGTATTTGTTATTCTTTTCTCAGTCTTGATCCAGATGGAAGAAAAGAAACGAGAAAGGGAAGAAAAAACAAAGCCAAGCAAAAAAAAAAAAAAAAAAAAGACAGCTCGGAGCTCGGGAGGAGGCTTTCGGGGGAGATTCTGCAGTCAGGGAAACGCGAGCAGCACTGGTCCTGATTTTTCACACGGAACCTGCTGCATGCCGTCCATCCGCTCCACCTGGCTGCTGGGCTGGGCTGGGCTTGGCTGGGCTGGGGTCGCCGTCCTCTTTCAGCAAGTTAGCAAACTGCACAACCAAACATCTGCTGTGACCTGTTTAACGCTAGAACGACCGGACCTAAAACGACCACGGGCGGTCAAAATGACCGCCACTGTTTTTAAACCCTGTCAAGATAAATACCCAACTGAGATATCAATGCATTACATATCTTAGCATGTCGGTTAGGAAACTACTGACACCACAATTAACAGTTCAACAACTTGAAGGTTGGCAGTAGCAGGAAGTCATCTGTGCCACCTGAACCTTGCGTGTGAAGAGAGCTGCAAATCACCTTACGTGAATCCATAAACACAAAATTAGATTAAACCCGAACCCAACCGCAGATCTCTGGGTCAGTAAAGTTCTGTTTCTGAACCTCTATAAGCTATTTTCTATTTTCCAGTTAGTAATCAGGATATAGACCTTTTTGAGGTTTGCAGCCCGTGTTAACCGATGCAGAGCGATTAAAGACATTAAAGGCTAACGGGTCGGACCCTTTAGACCCTTTAGTTGGCTGGTTAATGTAGTCGCCGTGGTGCGGGAGACCCGGGTTCGCGTCCCGGCTGCGGCGGATTCCCGGCTGCCGCCCGAACTCGCTGCATTGATGTCAGAAGTGGGATGATGAGACCGTGAGGTATCGGAAGCGCGTGCGCCCAGAGGCGTGAGGGAGCTGTTGTGCTGAGGCGCGGGGACGCGCTTCCCGAAGGAGGGGGGGGGTAGTGGAACGACCTCGGATGACTAGACTAGCAAGCCTGTTGGCTAATGGGTCGGACCCTTAAGTCGACTGGTTAACGTAGTCGTCCTGGCGCGCGTCCCGGCTGCGGCGGTTCCCTGCATGCTGCCCCCTGGATTCACACCATCTTCCTTTCCGTGGGAGCTGGTCAGAGACTCATGAGGAGACAAGTTTAGCGGTCCTCAAAGGTCAGTGAGCAATGCACAGAGATGGAGGAGGAATAAGAAAAACATTTTCACACTCTTCCCGCTACCTCATGGTAAGAAACCCACGAGAAAGGTGCTTACTTAGACCAGATAAGGAGCAAAATGAGTGGCAACGGACGTGGATTAGGAAAGAGAGACTATCACGGCCAGGGGAGGAGGAGGAGGAAGGGGAGCCTGGCAGGGGGTTGGAGGAGACGGAGGCCGGGAGTCGGTGTCTGGGCTGGTTGGATATGGGGGGAATATTAATCTGGGTTTAACGTGAGCAGGACCCCACAAACGGCTCAAGCAAACAGAGCTTAGACGAGGCCAAGCCTCGCAGAAAGTCCTAAATCTTCACATTAGCTCCCCGCGTTTCTACCGCTGAACCCGTAAGCCCTTTTTCTAAAGGACAGCACAAACAAACCCACCCCTTCCCCCGCCGCCCCCCTTCACCCAACACCACCCCTTCACCGGTCCTCAGCTTCCCCGCTCTCTCTCTCTCTCTCTCTCTCTCTCTCTCTCTCTCTCTCTCTCTCTCTCTCTCTCTCTCTCTCTCTCTCTCTCTCTCTCTCTCTCTCTCTCTCTCTCTCTCTCTCTCTCTCTCTCGCTCTCGCTCTCTCAAACACACACACGCACCAAATCGAGACGGCTTTCAGAATCCAGATTGCTGGAAATATTATAAACCCGGAGCCCAAGTGGATAGGCGAGAGATTAGACAGGTCCCCCCTCTTTAAAGCGACAGGATGGCTCCCGATTGTGTTGCTCTTTCTGCGCCGTGCCCTACTTCTGCGTCACCGCGGAGAGAGAAAGGCTGAGGAGAAGCTGAGTGTCACGATAACCTCAGCAATCCCTGCAAAAAAACACAAAAAAAAACCCTTTAGCTGAAAACTGTGTACTTCCAGGGGGGCCACTCATCTCTTGGAGTTCTTGGGGATTTTTTTAACAAATTAATATTAATAATTCACCGCTTTCACACCATCCGTTTGTGTGGAAAAGTTTAAGCAACCATTGCAAGTGGCAGCTTGGTTGTTTTGTGGATATGTGTGTGCACGTGCGCGCGCGTGTGTATCAGATGTGAATGGATCAATGCACTATTATAGACTACTGTATTTGGGAAAAAATATGATGATGATGATCAATTAATCAATCAAGTTGCTTTTTTACGGCGCTTTTCTAGCTGCAACAGCCACCAAACTTGGAGCTGAAGGTCATGCACGCACCCCGTACGAACAGAAACCACGTTAATCACCTCCACCATAGTGTCATTACCATTATATCGAAACTGGCCAGGGGAGTGCCAGCGGGAGGTGGGGGAGGAGGGGGTCGTGTATATATCTGGGCAGCTTCAGAGCCTTAAGAAGCTATCAGACTGTCCCATAGGTGGGGGACTGGGGAGTGGGGGGGGGGGTTGGTGGCGGCTGAACCTCATCCCGTCACCTGCAGCTTCCTGGCAGGGAGGGAACCAGAAGAAGCTGCCTTCTCACTGAGTTTCATTAACCTGACCGCATGCGCCAAAAAGCCCCGTATTAGACTTAATCAAACACTGGCTGGCACACTTGCTGCAGATTCTGGGTCACACAGAGACGCTCATCCAGGGGCGCTGGCTGCTCCCGCTGTTGGAGGCAAACGCATATGCATACATTTACTTATGCACACACACACACACACACACACACACACACACACACACACACACACACACACACACACACACACACACACAAACACACACACACACACACACACACACACACACACACACAAACACACACACACAAATAAGCCATCACATTTATACGCCAGCGCTGGTCTGCTACCGTAACTATCTGAAATGTCATTTGCGGAGTTCAGATTAATTGTGACCAACCAGCAGCCACTGCGTATCAGCGAAGTGTGTCCAATACTTTTGAGTCACGTGCCTGCACGTTATGATTGGGTGAACGTAATTCAAACATCAAATGCAAAACCTTGAAGGGCTTCCTCACACATCGCTCTCCTTAAGACTTTTAAGGTCTGACCCATTAAATCGTAAGATTGAACTGAAATTTTGAATTTCACACACACACATAAAAAGTGCAAACAAAATAAATCTATCAAAGTTTGCATTGAAGCCACTTGAAGTCCAGCTTGCACTCGCCAGCATCCTTTGCCCCCCTTTTTTTTTTATTAAAATGAAAACACTCACCCTGAAATGAAAGCATGCACTACACTTGGCCTGGATATGGGAACACAGACTTTGTCGATACTGAATCCATATCTCCAGGTGATAGATATGTTTGGTTAATTTTTAATCAAATTGAGCCTTTAAAAATACTCCTCATAACTAATATTCAAAAAATATTGAGAAGATTTTGCAGAAATTTGTTTCTAAGTTGTCATTGTGATACTCTATTGGCGTCCTGGCTGTTACTCATTATTCTTGAAGATTTTGGAGAATTTGTCTCAGGCCTTGCTACTCACTCTGATGAGATTCTAATTCTTGGTGATTTCAATATTCATCTGACTAAGGCTGCTGATCCTCTAATTTAAGCACCACTTTCTGGCACTAGCTGATACTTTTGGGTTCACTCAGTTTGTTCAAGAGTCGACTCATTGCAGTGGTAACACCCTTGATTTGGTTTTATCTAAAGGGATAGCTGTTTCTGATCTGAATGTCTTACCAACCACATCTGCTGTGTCAGATCATTTTCTCATCAAATTTGAAGCTTTATTGGCCTGTCCAGTTAATGTCAGCACAGATGTAATTGCCACTCGCCATATCGGTCCCTCCACTGTAGCTGCATTTGGCTAGCAGCTGCCTGAAGTCTTGGCTCCTTTCACTGTGGTAAATGACTCTGTTGAAAATTTCACTAGTGACTGAAATGTGGCCCTCTCTAGTCTCCTCGATTCTGTTGCACCTCTCACTACCAGAGCTAGGCGGCTTAAGAGGCCTACACCCTGGTTTAATGATGAGACACGTACTCTTAAGCGGACCTGCAGAAGACTGGAATGTAAATGGTGTAAATCAAAATTGGAAGTTTTTTACATATCGTGACACGAGTGTTTATTGAAATACAAGCGTGCTTTAACTGCTGCAAAAGCAGCGTATCTCCCTCACTTAATCAATATTAATAAACATAACCCCAGATTTCTCTTTGACACTATCTAATCTTACTAAAAAGCAGCCATTTATTAGCTGCTCACCATTCACAGCCCATGAATTTCTAGATTTTTCCTGCAATAAGGTTGATGAGATCTTAAACAAAATTAGTTCTTCAACTCTATCTACTCCTGCAGATCCTGTCATACTAAATTCATATCTACACAATGAGTCACTGACAGTTCCAGTTATTACAGCTTTTGAGACTATCTCTCTTGATGCTTTGACTAAGCTCATGTCAGCTTCTAAACCAACTACTTGCCTACTAGATCCCTTACCAGCAAAACTTTTTAAAGACCTCTGGCCTTTTCTGGGACCTAAAATGCTACACATTGTTAATTTATCGCTTACTACTGGCATTGTTCCCTGCAGTTTTAAGACAGCTGTGGTTAAACCTCTACTTAAAAAACTGCACCTCGATCCAGGGTATCTTAATAACTATCAACCAGTCTCTAATCTTCCATTCATTTCTAAAATACTAGAGAGAGTTGTGTATCAACAACTTTCGACCCATATAAAAGAAAACCATCTAAATGAACCCTTTCATTCGGCTTTCAGGCCCTGTCACTCCACTGAAACTGCTCTGACCGGAGTGGGGAATGATCTTTTACTAGCTATGGACTCTGATTCCACTTCTGTGCTTCTACTACTGGACCTCAGTGCAGCCTTTGACACCACTGATCACTGTATACTTTTGGATAGATTAAATTGTAATTTTGTTGTCTCTGGTTTACCTCTCCCCTGACTTAAGTCCTACTGTCTGGAAGAACACATTGTGTCTGCTATAGTAATATTATATCAAAATGCTTCAATGTTAAATATGGTGTGCCTCAGGGCTCAGTTCTTGGCCCTCTACCTTTCTCTCTTTACATTACACCTCTTGGCCAAATTATACGCAGTTATGGAATAAATTTCCATTGCGATACTGATGATACTCAGCTGTATGCGCCTATAAGGGCTGATGATCAAACTCAAGTGATTAATTTAAATGCCTGCTTGGCTACTGTGTAAAACTGGATGTCACTTAACTTTCTGCTTTTGAATTCGGATAAAACTGAGATGCTGGTCATTGGCCCTGCTAGACACAGACACCAATTTTATCAAGTAACGATAACAATCGACAACTCTGTGGTTTCACAAAGTGTGGCAGCCAAAAATATTGGTGTCACGTTTGATCCCAGCCTTTCCTTTGATAAGCACATTAAAGAAATCACCAAGACTGCCCTTTTCACTTACGTAACATAGCTAAAATTCGATCTTTTCTCTCCATGGCTGATGCAGAGACTCTAATACATGCATTTGCTTCATCCAGACTTGATTACTGTAATGTTCTGTTCTCAGGTCTGCCACATTCTAGTACTAAAAGTCTTCAGATGGTTTAGAATGCTCCTGCTAGAATCCTAACTAAAACTAGAACATTTGACCATATTACACCAATTCTTGCCTCCCTTCATTGGCTTCCTATCCATGTTGGATCAGAATACAAGGTGCTTCTGCTGACTTATAAAATCCTAAATGGGCTTGCCCCATCTTACCAGTCTGATCTCCTTAAACCTTAAAATCCATCTCAAACTCTTCGCTCTCAAAATACAGGGCTCCTGTGTGTACCAAAGTTAAAAAGAGGTCAGCTGGTGGCAGCAGGGCCTTTTCCTATCCATTGTTGTGGAATAACCTGCCTGCTGCCATCAGACAATGAGAGTCTGTTGAGTCCTTTAAATCCAAACTTAAAACTCATCTTTTTGCCTTAGCCTACAATTAGTTGCCTTTAGGTTGAGTGCTTCACAACCTGTACTGCATGGCGGGTTGGTTTTCTGTCTCAATGAATTTACCAACCACTATTCTGCTGATGAGATTACAGAGTATAGATTATGACTAATTGATGACTTAATTGATTATGACTAGAGTATTGCAAACTGTTCTCTTCTCTCACATGTCTTTTCTCTCTCTTTGAATGATGTCTTCTCCTTTCTCTTTTTCTGTGTTTGAATGGTGTCATGTGAGTCTCCCTCGTGTGCACGTGCAGTCGGTTTTCCTCCCAGGTCTCCGTGGTGATGGTGGTCGCCACTTGGACGCCGCCTGCCATTCCCCTCATCACATTTCCTTTTTATTAATCCATATAATTTTTTTTTTTTTTTTACATGGTGATGCTGGTCGCGTGGCTTGGGTCCTGGACTGTTCCGGTGGCGTGTGGACACTGCTTGGCATCTTGTGCATCATATTCTTCACAAATTTTATGTCCATTATAATTGTGTTATCCTCTTTCAATGTTGTGTTGTGTAAATTGCGTAAACACAACATCCATTGCACGTTGTGCGTCTTGGGAGAGAGATCCTCCTCTGTTGCTCTCCCTGAGCTTTCTTCCTGTTTTCCTCCCTGTTAAAGGTTTTTTTTAGGGAGTTGTTCCTTATCCGATGAGACGGTCTAAGGACAGGATGTTGTGTTGCTGTCAAGCCTACTGAGGCAATTTTGTAATTTGTGATATTGGGCTATGCAAATAAAATTGATTTGATTTGATTTGATTGAAAAAAAAGGAGTGACAGAAAAAATTTGATGAAAAAGCCATCCCCTCATCTCACCAGCACATAGAAATGACCGCTTATGAGTTGGCTGCTACAAGAACAGCCGTTTATTCCTGAACGCGGGTAAAAGTTCGTTTCCACAGTTGGGAATTGTTTAATGTGACAGAGTAAAAAGTGTGTTTGATATGTACAGTGGGTCTGGTTGTATTTAGGCAAGGCAACTTTATTCATATAGCACATTTTATACCCAAGGCAGACTCAATGTGCGTCACATAAAAATAAAAAAAACATATTATACAATAAAAAGGATTTAACAACTAGTTCCTAATATTAGTTGTTAAATCTGAAACATAAATTCTTTAATACTTGATTTACTCTTCAGGTGATAATCGGCGGACTTTGTAATTGTTTTGATGTGGCTATCTAAATCCAGGTCTGAGTCCATGACTATGCCAAACTTTTTATCTTGGTTTTTAACATTACTGATTGTAGCTGAATGTTGATTTTTAGTCGTTTTTCTTTGGCTCCAAAGACAATTACTTCAGTTTTAGCTTTGTTTAATTGAAGGAAATACTGAGACATCCAACTGTAACCCTGTTGAAATTTATTCATTTTTATAAGATATCATTTTGAATAAATAATTTCATAGTTTAATAAATAGAATTTACGGTTAAAAAGGTTAAGATTCATTGACCAGCATGAAGTTATGATTTTGCTCAATGAGAGAAATGCATATTGGGTAATGTTCATGTTTTACTGAATACAGCATCTAAAAATGTTAAATATTTGTTGTGTAATAATATATGTGAAAATGCTTTAAAAATGCCTGTAAGAATAGGAAGAAAGTTTGTGAATGTTTTGTGAATTTAGTTTTTTTCTGAAACTCTGGTGAATGAGCCAATCACGTTGGAGGTCAAAGGACAAGGAAGAGAGTGGAGGGGAGAAACGGGAAGACCGTGTATGAGACGAGGGAGTTGAGAGAGAGCGACGAACGAGTAAGACGTGAGAAGCGTGTTGTCTGCTGAAAAGGAAAACACGAAATGTTATGTTAATGTGTACACCATTTTTAGTGAAAGTGTTCAACCAGGACTCTTATACTAAACTTTAATGGTGATAGTTCTGTCCGTTTTGAGTGAACTACTCAGCACAAGAAGACCGAAAGAAGTTTAAGTTAGCTGCTGACTTAGTGGCTAGTGCTTTTGCATGGACTTTGCTAACAAACTAGCGACCAGCGACCTCGACTAGTAAAGCCTGTGTGGAACTGCGAAACGGATGACGAACAAAGACCCCGACGGAGCCGGATAGCGTTGCCGAGTGGTGGACTTGGCCGAGATCGTCAGCTGCGTGAGTCTTCTCTTCATCGTGAATCTGCTTGTCATATCTCCTCCTGCTGCCGCCGCCTTGGACCTTGTGTATTTGAGGCTACATTCCAGTGAGTAAAGGTACCGTTCTTTTGTTATTTGCCTGCGTGGTAAAGCAGCCATTTTGCTTTTTGCCTGCGTGGTGAAGCAGCCATTTTGTTTTTGCCTGCGTGGTGAAGCAGCCATTTTGTTTAAGAGTACAATGTTCACAAGCTACACTCAGGCCTGCATCATTTGAACTGGGTAGGTGAAAGTAGGCTAGGTTACTGCCGGCTATTTTCTTTTCTTGGGCCCTTATGTTTTCAATGTGTACACTACCGTTCAAAAGTTTGGGATCACCCAAACAATTTTGTGTTTTCCATGAAAAGTCACACTTATTCACCACCATATGTTGTGAAATGAATAGAAAATAGAGTCAAGACATTGACAAGGTTAGAAATAATGATTTGTATTTGAAATAAGATTTTTTTTACATCAAAC
>NC_079213.1:60415261-60437580 GCF_029633865.1 Lampris incognitus
AGGGGAATGTCAAGGTTTGTGTTCGTGGGGAAAAAGGAGACACGTATTTAAACAATATCATTAGGTTACATACATACATACATACATACATACATACATACATACATACATACACACACACACGCACGCACGCACGCACGCACGCACGCACGCACGCACATACATACATACATACATACATACATACATACATACATACATACATACACACACACACATACACACATACACACATACACACATAATGCATGCATGCACACACACATCTACACATACATACATACTTACATACATACTTACACACATCCACACATACATCCACACATACATACATACATACATACATACATACATACATACATACATACATACATACATACATACATACATACATACATACATACATACATATACACACATGCATACACACATACACATACATACATGCATGCACACACATACGTACATACACACACACACACACATACACACATACATACATACATACATACATACATACATACATACATACATACATACATACATACATACATACATACATACATACATACATACATACATGTTGCAGTGTACTGGTGAGGTGGCGTTGATCTTGTAGAAGTGTACTGGTGAGGTGGTGTTGGTCTTGTAGAAGTGTACTGGTGAGGTGGTGTTGGTCTTGTAGAAGTGTACTGGTGAAGTGGTGTTGGTCTTGTGGAAGTGTACTGGTGAGGTGGTGTTGGTCTTGTGGAAGTGTACTGGTGAGGTGGTGTTGGTCTCTTTCTCGCTCCCTCTTTGTCTGCCTCTGCTGCCCCTTGACCGTAGGGCCAGGGTAAATATTAACACAGACGGACTTGTGTGAAAATCCCTGAGCCGTTTTATTTGGGAGGAGGTGTGACAGATTACCGGGGAAGGGCGGATTCCTCAGCGGAGAGAGGTAGCTCCTCTCTTTCCCCAACATGCTCCTTCAGCAGCCCGTCAGAGGAGCACTCCCACAGCAAACACGGCCGAGGCCTTCTGTCCTGGAGCCAGGCCCTCATGAACTCCCTGAAAAGGACTTGGGAGTGCTGAAGAGCCCACGAGAAAACAAGACGCGGGGAAACCAAACAGAACCGACAAAGCCCCGGACACGGTGTCTTTAGTCAAACCCACAGGGGGGCAGAAAGAAGGGCACATCTCAACACCATTTTACCCCCGCAGGCCCCAACACAGACCCGTGCTGGGTTTAACGACTGAGAGGTGCTCAGGCCTCAATAGAGCCGAGGAACATGGCCGGTCTGGGAGTTCTCCTGGCGGACGTGCTGATCTGTCCAGAGGTCTGTCGACTCCGGGCGAAAACGAGAAAGGCTTGATGGCAGTCCCTCCTAAAGACTCAACACTTCACCAATAAGCTGCAAAGCTAAAGATTTATAGAGGGATTATATTAATTGAAAAATTCATAATAATTAATAAATTAACCCCAGGCACACACAGGAAGTCCAAATTAAATCTTCTGTATATGAAAGGTGGCGTGACTTTCAGACAGCCCACGTGGCTAGATGTTATTACTGATGCTTCTGCTAGGTCGCTCACCAGAGAGGACAATAGTAGCTATTATTATTATTAATTATTATTGTTATTATTATTATTACTACTGTTATCATTATTATTATTACTGTTATTACTATTGTTATTATCATTATTGTTATTATTATTATTATTGTTATGTGCAGTGGTAGTAGTAGTAGTAGTAGTAGTAGTAGTAGTAGTAGTAGTAAAACTAGCAGTAGTACCAATAGTAGTGTTTGCAGTAAAATAAGTAATGAAATATTGACATTGATTATGATTGGTATCAATATTTGATTACCATTCGTGTGTGTGTGTGTGTGTGTGTGTGTGTGTGTGTGTGTGTGTGTGTGTGTGTGTGGTTACATGTATACCTGCATTCTGTGATTCAAAGTGTACACCTCTCATGGTGAAATCAACTACTCCATTTGCTTATTTTTTAGAATTAATTTTTAAATAATTACATTATATCATACTATATCATATATTATATTATATCATATTATAGTATATCATATTATGTTATATTATATTATATCATATCATATCATATATTATGTTATATTACATTACATTATATTATGTTGTTATGTTACATTATATTATATCATATTATATCCTATCCTATCATATCATATCATATCATATTATATTATATTACATTACATTATATTACGTTGTTATGTTAGATTATGTTATATTATATTATATGATATTATGTTATATTACATTACATTATGTTATGTTATGTTATATATATTATATTATATCATATTATTCATTAATAATTCCCATATTGATCTACTGAGTATTTAGAAATGGGAGCAGTGTACTCGCATGGTATGCTAAGCTTTAATAAACGGGTGTACAAGCAGGCAGCTGTGTGTGAGAGCGATAAGGCTCAACACACTTTATTCATATTTCCTGTTTAATCGGAGGTGCAGACCTTGTCTCCCTTCATATCTTGTGTATCTTATTTATCGTGTGTCTGATGCTTGTCCTTTCCCTTCATTACACTACTCAGTCATCACATTCAGCACATTTCCCTCTACTGAAACAGTCCCACCTGCAGAGGGGGCGACTGCGGACCCCTAGACGAAGGACGTGCACGCTGTCCAGTGTGGCTGGGCTTCGGCACCGTGTCTGCACCCAGGATGGGGACCCAGCAGAGACACTTACCGTATCGGCAGGAGATTCTCTTACAGTGTGATAATGCAGTGCGCACACTGGCTTAGCAGACACAGGAAGTATACGGGGGATTCAAAACCTACACAGTTAGCTAGGAGGTCTCAGAGACACAGGAAGTATACATACACAGTTAGCTAGCAGGTCTCACAGACACAGGAAGTATACCTACACAGTTAGCTAGCAGGTCTCAGAGACACTGGAAGTATACCTAAACAGTTAGCTAGGAGGTTTCACAGACACAGGAAGTATACCTACACAGCTAGCTAGGAGGTCTCACAGACACAGGAAGTATACGGGGTATTCAAAATCTATACAGTTAGCTAGCAGGTCTCACAGACACAGGAAGTATATGGGGGATTCAAAACCTGCACAGTTAACTAGCAGGTCTCACAGACACAGGAAGTATACGGGGGACTCAAAACCTACACAGTTAGCTAGGAGGTCTCACAGACACAGGAAGTATACGGGGGATTCAAAATCTACACAGTTAGCTAGCAGGTCTCAGCCTGAAGGTAACATATGACTCACGGGCAATGCACTGATATCCATACATTCAGTTCTCTTTCTCTCTCCATATTTTCAGCAGAAGACCAATGTGTTGTTGCACCATCAGATGACTGCACCTGAGCTTGCCTAAAATTAAGTTTTTGGTCTCA
The DNA here is from genome assembly GCF_029633865.1 of Lampris incognitus. Taxonomy (NCBI): domain Eukaryota; kingdom Metazoa; phylum Chordata; class Actinopteri; order Lampriformes; family Lampridae; genus Lampris; species Lampris incognitus. The sequence continues at coordinate 60,418,651 of NC_079213.1, forward strand.
TAGAAAAGGATTGTTTCGGCCGAGTACTGTGTGTCATAGTTCCCTGGCCCTCACTATCAAAACGACAAATTAGCAGCTCAGCTCAAGACAGTAAGCATCAGTACAGATCAAGTGATGTATATTTTGGGATGGTTGTGAGGAGCAGCCCGGGGATCAAAGCCAAAAGGGAGGAGCCCTGCAGCCCTGCAGCCCTGCAGCAAACACCACTGTGGTTCTCTTTAGACCAGTCCTAAGCCCTGCAGCCCCTCAGCCCTGCAGCCCTGCATCCCTCCAGACCTGCAGCAACGACAGCTGTGGTTCTCTTTAGACCAGCCCTCAGCCCTGCAGCCCTCCAGACCTGCAGCAAACACATCTGTGGTTCTCTGTAGACCAGCCCTGCAGCTCTGAAGCTCTCCAGCAAACCTAGCATCATCTCACTACAGTACCGCTCCTGTTTAAGGTCTGGACAGGTCAAATGAATTAATTCTCTCGACGTGGCCAAATACGACAGCAGCAAAGAGTAATGCCTGAACAATTTGAGAATCGCAATAGATTTGGATTCTTTGTGCTTTTGACAGAAGAAGTTCAGGGCACAAAACTACAAATTCAATTCTAACACTTAGACACGAGAGCGGGAACGTGTGCTGCTGCTGTGTTTGTGTGAGCTTGTTTGTGTGTGTGTGTGTGTGTGTGTGTCTGTGCCACGTGCTGTTGCAACATTTCCCGAAGCTCATTTTCCGCCATGACTTCTCTGAACATGCGAAGAATAACAAACCGTTATCGGCCATGTGAGGCCGAGACCAGAATGGGGTCAGGCGGTAGATGAAGAACTAATGTGCAGGTTCTGGCATCAGGTGGTGATAAAGCGTCACCAGCTTCTGCACATGTCCGGGGCTTAACAGCAGAGTAGGTGGCAAAATGGAAAACCAGTGCTTATTAAAAAAAACAAAAAACTAACAAGCATAGTATCCCACCGAGGGGAAGGAGAGGAATAAGTAATAATAATAAACCCTTTCAATTGAAACCAATAGCTGAACTAATCATCAATTTAATCACCTCTGTAGAATCCTCTTAATTATTGGGATTCAATTTAGTAGACATTATGTGCGTGCGTGCGTGCGTGTGTGCATGTGTGTGCGTATGCAGCCACACAGCGCACATTGGGCCCTCCTTTATATTCCATGTGCCTGATGGGCTCTGAAAATAAAATAAAATAAAGCCTTTCTCTCGAGTCCCGAGTGAACTTGGATGCACTTGACACATAATCACATGTGGAATACAAAGCACTGTATAGCAGGAAGCCTGGACTTCATCTACAGGAAATCATTTACTTTCTCTTTCCCCCTCCGTTCTCCAGCCGCCTGCTTTCATGTCATGGAGATGAGTGCTTAATAAGGCAGAGCGTTAAGAGGATTATGATCCAGTTGGGCCACGGCAGTAAGGGCTGGGGGGGTTAGTTCAATCTAAGGAGGTGAGAGGGTGGATTGGGTGGTGGGGTGCAGGGTTGAGAGGGGGGTAGGTGACACGCAGTGCCTAGTTGGGCGGCTGGTACAATACTGGGCAGGAGGAGAGCATCCCTCTCACTGTCAAAACTCATTTAGTCAGAACTAAGCACTCCAGTAGGCCTGACTCCTCCAATAGGTAATATCTTCTTCTCCTTCATCTGGGCTCGGGAGGATTTCTCCCTAAAGACTCTATCTCTTTACTCCTCGGCATTAATGAAGACCCTAAAAAAGTGGGGCAATGGTTGATGCGTCATGTATTGTGATGTATTGGCAAGCCAATAGGGGAGTCAGAGCCTGGCTGGCTTCAAATCTCAGCCCTAGCCTTTGGAGATTTCGTGGTCCCTTGTGCTGACAATCCTGAGATAGAGTTTAAGAGAAAAGGCTTTTGAAAAAGTCTGGGTGGTTACACTTCCATGGCAGTGTTGAGAGGCTTGACGGAGTGGAATGGGAGATATCGGAGACCTTCCTGGAGGAAGGACTGGAACAGGTAGAGCGGTCTTTACCTGGGAATCCTCCTCTTGATGTCTTCTTAAAGAAACTCTGAGGATGGAAAGGACTCGAGGCTGTCGGGTCCCGAAAGAGAAAGGGTAACTTGAAGAGAGCCAGCTTTATAATCGAGGACTCTTGCCAGCACAGACGCAGATCCTACCGCTGCTGGTTTGCTGCCATTGGCTGCTGTCCTCTGATGCCTTCCCCAGGCGTGAACCACTTAGCGAGAGCCCATTTTCAGCAATCTCCTTGGATCAAGCTCGTTCGGTCTTCACTCCGCCAAGAAGACACAAGCCTCCTTCAGCCCCCCTCATCTCCCCCCCACTCTCCACCCTCCACCATCCCTCCAACACAACCTCATACTCCACCCCTCGACTCACATCGCCCAGCGCCAGGCTTCTTAAATGCATCTTTAATTCAGCAACTTTGAAGTGGCACTCCAGCAAATGCACTCAATCAATTATAAATGAAATAATCTCCTTATGATATTAGAGATTTTTAAAGTCTAAGGAATACCGGGAGATTAGGGAGCCCAAATCAGTTTTAGCGGTATCTTAAGTGACAGCAGGAGAATCATTGGTAGGAGCGGGTAGAAACTTAAAATGATTATGTAGATCTGTGTCACTGCCGAATGTTTCTGAAAATCCCTGCTGGATCTACCGCAATGAAGGAAACAGATTATTCCTGGCCTTATTTAAAGGGCTGGAGTTCTTAAGTGGCTTTTTAAAAAGGAAACATTTATATATATTCATACATATTTTTACCATTACAACCCCCCCCCCCTCTCTCGCTCTCTTGCTCCCTCGCTTTTTCTACAGCCACGCTTGCAGCCTCTTCAAAAACCATCATTTACCCTCACATGTGCATGCACTCCTCTATTGTGCAATGGATCAAGCTGTCGCAGAAGTTTTGGCTCAGGACCGCTCGTAGGACGCCTCAGATGAATTGAGCTGCATTTATTTTCATTGTCTAGTGACATGTTCCCAACATCTCATACCCCAATGCTCGGCATGCGCAAGGTATGATACTACCCTCCCTCTGCAGCACTCCAGAGTGAGCACCAGTACTGAAGACCAATTCTGACACCAGGCTACTGTGTTAACCCATGTCCTGAGCCAATGTGCTAACCTTATTTTTGGTGCAAATCTAATTACTGGCCACCACTGAGGAAACCAGCTACGTCGGTGTGTATCTAGTAGTCCATCTCAAAAGCAGAAGCACCTTCTAAACTAGAAGAGTGCACTCAGGAGAGTACAGCCATGCGTATCTTCCCGTCTCCGCTGCTGGGACTTGGGGAAAACTCCGGCTGAGGAGTTTGCGCTCAATGACGATATAAAACAGGGTTTCAAAGGTTTTGAGTCACTGCAACCACGCGAGGGCCTTGATCATACAGTCATATAGGTGCACAAAAATGATTAGGCTGGCAGGCCCAGTAGTATGTGAGATTAGCAGCGGACACGTGGACAGAAAAACAACAACAACAACAATGTTTTTCCTGCTTTTATAAGATTTTTGCACAGTGCCCAAGTCGACTGAATGAGAAATAAAAAAGAGAAGTTTTTAATACGCAGTACTCAAGAAAAAAAAGAAAAATCAACCTAATAACAATGTTTTGCAAGTAAGTCTGTGGATCAAATCAAATCAAAATCAAATCAAATACATTTTATTTGTATGGCCCAATATTTCAAATTACAAATTTGCCTCAGTGGGCTTTACAGCAACACAACATCCTGTCCTTAGACCCTCTCATCGGATAAGGAACACCTCCCTAAAAACCCTTTAACAGGGAGAAACAATAGGAAGAAAGCTCAGGGAGAGCAAAAGATGCGCAGCCTCCTAGGCGGACCCTCACACCAATGCGCCCAAGTCCAATATGAACTCCCGTTTTCCAAAAAGAAAATATGTGCTATGTGACAATTTTGGTCTAATCCTAAGCCTGTCTTCATTTTCATAATATAATAAAGCTGGGCGAACTGTTTCTGCTCGCTCATGCTTGACTCACGTCTACGGTTGCGAAACTTCCTGTTTTGACTGCAACCTAAAGGAAGTTCTTGCTTTGTAACTTTCGCACTTTTGGATTATCAAAATTATTTTAATAATTTTTGATCATGTTGCTGCCTGATCTGAGTCAACCGTAGAAGTGAGTCACGCATGTGCGAGCGTAAACGGTTTACCCAGCTGTATCATATTATGAAAATGAATGCAGAGGTTGTTAATTTCGGTTCACCCAGTGTTCTTCTCGTTCTCCTGTGCGGAGAGCAGCAGTAAATGATTTGCTGACTTGTGAAATACATCTATGTCTCGGTTACTCACAAGACTCAGACCCAAATACAGGTTTTGACACTGTCACTGCCTGATCTGAGTCAACCGCGCAACTCAATCTACGGTTGACTCAGATTGGGCAGCGACGGAGAGTGGCATTGGTAGAGGGAACTTGAGAGTGAATGAAGAGAGGGAGCAGCGGTAGCGAGAACTAATGTTTTTCAAAGGTTTTGAATCACAACAACCACTAAAGGTTCTTGATCATAAAGTCATAGCACAAAAATCAAAACAAAACAAAACAAAATGCTGATAGGTCCAGGTGTATGTGAGATTAGCTGTGGGCAGATACAAACACAAAAATACACACACGTGACCAAGTCCAATATCTCCTCCAGGCTACCCTCCTGGCGGAGATATCTACCTACACCAGCTATCAAAGGGTTGAACCTGTGCTGGCCTGTCCTTGGAGTTATCAGTTGGGTGCCTTCCCTCACTGAAGTTTATTAAGCTAGGCTATCAACACCTCAAGAAGACTCAACAGAATCGTTCTGCCTCCTCACAGCAACTCTCAGCAGACTGAGCCGAGCTGTGGTTCTGATCTACACTCAGCTACACTCCCCTGAATCATAATTTAACTTGTGCTGATAATGTTTGGCCACATTCAGTAGGCCCCCTACTTAATTTAGCTAACCCCTAACTTCCACAGCTGGTTCAGAGAGAGACATTAGCCTACTGCTTGTGTCAAGTTCAGACCCTAAAGCCCTTCTTTATTTAGAAATATCATAGTGGCTCAGTGAGCAATTTTTGAGTGAATCACTGGTGAATGTCATTTAGGTGGCTAAAACCAAACATTATTTGATAAAAAGCAAAAGATGTATGTATATGGCAACATGCTTCCCAGGTAGACAGCCAGCATAGATGGCTGTCAATGTTAGATTACAGCTAGTGCATGTACATATATTGTAAAATGCATCTTAACGATTTTAGTGACTCCTACAGGGTGTGGAGCAACTGTACAGTTTCTGGTGGATCTACGGGAGATAGTGTGGGCCTCCACACATGTTGCATTCCCACAAAGAAACCTGCAGGTGGCGCAAATAGAAATCCACACTTTCCCCAGCAACCTGGGGGGTTGTGCAATTGCAGGACCCTCGCAGAATAGTAATTATTCAAGTGAAAGTGGGAGAAAAATAGGAGAAAATTGGAAAAAAATGTAGGCTCTAGATTTAGCCCAGTGGCATTTGAGCTATTTGAAAGCAAAGCAAGCCGACAAGTATGCCGCAGACTAGCTGGATGGAGATCTAGATGGATGCTAGAGAGTACATGGAAATCTAGATGCAAATCTTTTCGGGTCACAGTCTAGTTTTCCATTGACCCTACCTAGCCTCTTCAGTTACTTCAAAATATCCACACATTTTCCTTTCATGTGCCTCAATTTCTGTCCTTTAGGATACACTTTTACACACCTGAAAACATGTGTCTGTAGTTATGCCTGAAAATAACAGATATGCTAGGTCCCCTCCTTCCCATTGACTAAGGTGTTGGGTAGATGGTGGCCCTATTATTAATCTAATGGGGCAGACCATCATAGCTCTTTGTAGCTGATTCTTTCTCCTCTTCAAGCTTCCCCAATTTATCTATTGACTCTTTGCACGGGGAACTGTCATAGCTCACTTTCTGCTTCCCCCTCCATATGCATTTTCTGTGAATTCCTTTTCTTTTTCCTCTATGGAATGGCCTTATTCTATTATAGCTGCCCCGTGCCTTAAACCAGGCCTCCCTTATTGAACCTGCCCTCCGATAGCCCACCTAGTGCTCCGTCATGCAACGCAATAGTAATTCCACGTTCCCTTTTCCTACAATACCACACTCACAAGACAACTTGGGACATCCAGCAATTTCTCAATATTTTACTTACCAAGCCTTTTAGTTTTTCCATTTTTGACGCAGGAAAGTTTGATGAGACAATCAGTCTTCAGTTTCAGTACTAGACATGTCTGTGAATAACTCTGCAAGTACGTAGAATGGATTTTGAATGTGATGCTAGAACCTGGCAGTTGTATTCTTCCTGGCTACACATAGAGACTCAAACCAGTCTTGCAAACTTTGTATTTGGTTGCCCCCATCTCAGCAGTGGCTGTTGTATTTATCCACCTTAAGTCATTACTCACAGTAGTAGAAATTATGACCCAGTACGCATTTCTATCATGCTGGGGTTCATTCATCTTTGATTACACCTTTCAGATGATATAAATTAGGCCTATCCCATGGTGTTGGCTTGATGGATGGTAGGGGCCAATATGAAACACACTGATCAATATCATGGATTAGTTTCTGTGTTTCAAGGCTATGCGACAGTGTGACTTGGTGAGAATGCGTTTCTCATGTGGGATTCTGCTGAGAGGTAATAAAGATTACGGACACATTTCAACTTTGCAGCTTTTCACATAGAGCCACACTTAAGTGAAACACCACAAAATTCCCATCAACAATACACTTTTTCAGTGAGGACTAATTCAGTTACTCTCATCTCATCTCATCTCATCTCATCCTACATCATTGTAAACGAAAACCCTTTTGTGGACGTTTCCTGTTAAATTCACATCTCTCATTACATAGTAATCTCCAATGGATTCAAGTTTCACGGTGCACCGCATCCTGTTGGAAATCAACCCCCGCCTCCCCAATTCCTCCAAATGACTCGCGTGTGTATTCCCAAAGAGCAAGATTTCCCGTTCTATTGTTGCTGGTAGTTTGAGGTGTGTTGAATGAAGGAGGAAGCAGAAGCCACTGCAGTGCTGGAAGTTGTCGGGGTTGAGGCTACTATGGTCCTAGAATCAAGGTGCCAACTGGTCCTACCACTAACTAGCTACTGGCTATCTCTAGCCATGTTTCCACTGAAATGCTAATTAGCTACTGGCTATCTCTAGCCATGTTTCCACTGAAATGCTAATTAGCTACTGGCTATCTCTAGCCATGTTTCCACCGAAATGCTAACTAGCTATTGGCTATCTCTAGCCAAGTTTCCACTGAAATGCTCAGAAACCTTTAGCAAATGTTGGAAAAATTAAACACAAAATCAAATATGAGTTAGCTGTGTTTCCCTTAGCTGGTTTTAAGTGAGGAAACAGTCTGTGTGCAAGACTAGGTCATCAAAAACATTCAAGAGAGAAACAGAGAAGGGTTGAACTAAAAGTCACTGAAAAAGCACAAGTAACAAGTTTCCATCACTCTTTAATGCATAATCCCTTTCTCAACATGTCAGTTTATTCCCCTCAAGTGATCCTAAAACATTTTAAGTGATGGTATTCTTTGGTATTCTGATGTTTCAGTTGAACTTTTCTTTCTCTCAGTATTACCTTCTGCATGAAAATATCTTGATGGAAGCTGCTATTGTGTCTGGTAGCACAGACTATCAGCAGGGACTTGATTACTTTGGTATGGATAGACTGGGAAATTTACAACCCATCCATCAATCAGACGATCAAGCAATCAAGTAATCAAGCAATCAGACTTTGTTTGTGTAGCATATTTCAAATGCAAAACAAAGCATAAATGAAATACAATTTAGAATAAAGGTAACATTGGGTCTTGGGTCAATAAAAAAGAAAAATGGGAAACGTAATGGTAGATTGATCAAACTAGCATTAAAAGTGTCAAAATTTACAAAGAGAAGGTCAGATAAACAAACCTCTTGAAATATCAGTGTCACTAAGCTGCATCTACATCAGTTCCAGTCAGGCGTCAGTGGGCACAGCACCAGCAGGGACAGAGGGACCAGGGTGGAGGAGGGGCAGATCATTGACTTCATGTTTAGGTCGTTATCACCACTTCTGGCACCATGTCAGGGGGCCTCTTATCCGCCTCGATGTGGCTGTTTAAACAGTTAGCTCTGCTGATTGATGATGAAGGCGGAACATGCACCCACACGTCTCCTGGGACACTGACATAATGTGTGAGCATCCCCTGTGACCCTGCCAGCTGCACTGGCTAAACACAACACAACACACACACACACTCTGCAGGATGGATTATATGGACTACCACAGGAGGGTAGCTACCCAATACATTATTCATATCATTCAGGACACACACACTCTCTCTCTCTCTCTCTCCTCTCTCTCTCTCTCTCTCTCTCTCTCTCTCTCTCTCTCTCTCTCTCTCTCTCTCTCTCTCTCTCTCTCTCTCTCTCTCTCTCTCTCTCTCTGTTCTTTTTTCTGCACCATCATCAGATTCCCTGGCCTTCCTCTGGCAGGAACCTCCTCATCATCCATGCAGACTCACAACTCTGCTGTTCCTTCCTGTTCACCTGTACTTATACTGTCTGCCTGCACATTTTGCAAATATAAAATAGTAATACAAATAACAGCAAACACATCAGAATATTGTAGAACGCCTGCATTTTTTTTCAAAATATATGAAATACCAAGGTGATGGTCATGTGGGACGTCCTCATCTCACCTCACCTATCGCGTAACCTCTTGAGAGGTCGTTGGGGCACCGCTGTTGAATCCGCAACCAGTCCTCGCCATCTCTGGCTGTCCTCAGCTGCCCTCTGTAAGCTGGCAAAGTCAAGGCCTGTCCACTCTCTGAAGTTACATAGCCATCACTTCTCCTGTCTTCCTCGTCTTCGCCCGCCCTTCACTATGCCTTGCAGGATGGTCTTGGCAAGGCCGGAACTTCTCGAGATGTGTCCATACCATTTCAGTTTTCTCTTGTTGACGATTGTCAACAAGTCTTCATGTGTTCCAAGTGGCGTGTGTAATCCTTCTTCTCACCTCTTCATTTGTAACATGGTCTCTATATGAGATGCCTAGAATCTTCCTGTAGCACCTCATCTCGTTGTGCTTATTCTTCTTTGGAGAGCTGCTGTGAGGGTTCAAGTTTCACATGGAGATGACTAGTGAGCGCATCAATCTGACTTTAGACTTGGTACTGATGTTTTTGTCTTTCGAGATTGGTTTTAACCTTGTGAGTGCCACAGTCGCTTGTGCAATGCGGGAAAGGACTTCCGGTTTGGACCCTTCATCTGTGGCGATGGCCCCCAAGATATTTAAATTTGTTGACTGTCGAGTGTCCGACCATTGACCTGACTGTTACTAGTAATGCCATTGGTGTCATTAGTCATGAGTATGGTTTCTTCGGCACTGATCTCCATGACGTGTGCCTTCGAAGTCTTGTCAAGGTGTTCCACCAGGCTTGTCAAGGTGGTCAACCAGGCTTGTCAAGGTGTTCCACCAGGCTTGTCAAGGTGGTCCACCAGGCTTGTCAAGGTGTTCAATCAGGCTTGTCAAGGTGGTCCACCAGGCTTGTCAAGGTGTTCCACCAGGCTTGTCAAGGTGGTCCACCAGGCTTGTCAAGGTGTTCCACCAGGCTTGTCAAGGTGGTCCACCAGGCTTGTCAAGGTGGTCCACCAGGCTTGTCAAGGTGGGCCACCAGGCTTGTCAAGGTGTTCAACCAGGCTTGTCAAGGTGTTCCACCAGGTTTGTCAAGGTGGGCCACCAGGCTTGTCAAGGTGTTCCACCAGGCTTGTCAAGGTGGGCCACCAGGCTTGTCAAGGTGTTCCACCAGGCTTGTCAAGGTGGTCCACCAGGCTTGTCAAGGTGTTCCACCAGGCTTGTCAAGGTGGTCAACCAGGCTTGTCAAGGTGTTCCACCAGGTTTGTCAAGGTGTTCCACCAGGTTTGTCAAGGTGGGCCACCAGGCTTGTCAAGGTGTTCCACCAGGCTTGTCAAGGTGGGCCACCAGGCTTGTCAAGGTGTTCAACCAGGCTTGTCAAGGTGGTCCACCAGGCTTGTCAAGGTGTTCCACCAGGCTTGTCAAGGTGGTCAACCAGGCTTGTCAAGGTGTTCCACCAGGCTTGTCAAGGTGGTCCACCAGGCTTGTCAAGGTGTTCAATCAGGCTTGTCAAGGTGGTCCACCAGGCTTGTCAAGGTGTTCCACCAGGCTTGTCAAGGTGGTCCACCAGGCTTGTCAAGGTGGGCCACCAGGCTTGTCAAGGTGTTCAACCAGGCTTGTCAAGGTGTTCCACCAGGTTTGTCAAGGTGGGCCACCAGGCTTGTCAAGGTGTTCCACCAGGCTTGTCAAGGTGGGCCACCAGGCTTGTCAAGGTGTTCAACCAGGCTTGTGAAGGTGGTCCACCAGGCTTGTCAAGGTGTTCCACCAGGTTTGTCAAGGTGGTCCACTAGGCTTGTCAAGGTGTTCCACCAGGCTTGTCAAGGTGTTCCACCAGGCTTGTCAACGTGGGCCACCAGGCTTGTCAAGGTGTTCAACCAGGCTTGTCAAGGTGGTCCACCAGGCTTGTCAAGGTGTTCCACCAGGTTTGTCAAGGTGGTCCACCAGGCTTGTCAAGGTGTTCCACCAGGCTTGTGAAGGTGGTCCACCAGGCTTGTCAAGGTGTTCCACCAGGTTTGTTAAGGTGGTCCACCAGGCTTGTCAAGGTGTTCCACCAGGCTTGTGAAGGTGGTCCACCAGGCTTGTCAGCTCTTGTTCGTTACCAACCAGGCCATAACATCATCGGCAGAACAGAGGTTTGTGATTGTTCTCCCCCCCAACGCTGACCGTTCCTTCATGGTCTTCCAGCGCATCTGTCATTATTGTCTCTAGGAAAACGTAACGTAACGTAACGTAATGTAATGTGGGACGGGGTGTGACCAAACTAACATGCAGGGATGCACTGGTGTGTGAGCATGGGCCATGCCAGGGAAATGTTAGAACAGCATAGGTCATGAGAAAAATGGTCTCAGCAACAATGTCAGGATATGATAGGCAGTCTAACACACACACACAGACACACAGACACACAGACACACACACACACACACACACACACACACACACACACACACACACACACACACACACACACACACACACACACACACACACACACAGAAATCGTTAAGCCAATCTCAGTGTGAAGCAAACAGTATGAAGGGGAACCTCGGATGTTAAAATGGACTTTTTAGGAAAATAAATTATTGTGGGGTGTTGTTAGTTTTGTATAAAACACACGTTTGAAATTCTGATTAAAGAGAAAAACAGGGTTTCGGCTGAACATTGCATCACACATTGCATGAATCATCTTCATTAAATTCCAATTAGAGATTCCTAACCCCCCTGCCCCCCTGCCCCACGCCCCCACCGCCCTTGTGTGCCGGGGGGATTATCTAATGAGAGGACAGCAGCTTTCCCTCCGGGGTCCCCCTCTCCAACTGCCGTTTGACAACCAGGGCGGCCCGGCTCTTTACATGGCCAGTTGGGCCCAGCAAGGGTCCTCTTCAGTCTCAAGGCTTCTCTATCTCTGTGTCTGACCCCCCCCCCCCCGCCGCCGCCGCAGATATGTGTGTTTCCAGCCGTCCCAGTTGGAGACACAACATGTGTGTGTTGAATATTGAGAATGTTGTCTTCTCTCTGAGCCTCGGCTCAGGCGCCAATGGTACAGCTCAGCCAGGACGACACACGTACTGTGGGGAAAGCTGTACGTTTTATTGCGTCACATCCCCAATGATTTTTTGTTATTTGTAATGAATAGATCTGCTTGTTTGTACTTACTTGATCTACAGTGTGCTATATCAGAACCAGAATCAGAACCAGAATCAGAATCAATCAACTTTTTTGGCCAAGTGCGTCTAAAAAAAACAGAACAAATGGAACAATCTGGAACCAGGAACAGTTTATTGTCATCTCTTTCATGTACTTGCACACACAAAAGAAAGGAAATTCCGTCTCCGCCAGCCCACATTAGTCAGACACAAAATACAAAAGCACACATCCCAAATTTCCCAAAAACGACACCACCAAAAACACACAAAAACACAGAGAACAAAGCAAAAAGTGAAAACAGTTAACAACACAGTCTGCTCAGTGCAACACAGTCCCCAACTTCCACCGTCCAGAGACCGACCGCCAGCCAGCAGGACTGCCTGCACCGCCGGTCTGCATGGGCTAGCTGTTAGCTTAGCCTGCCCCTCTTTCCTCCCCGGGCGCAGCTCCAGGCAGGGCCCTGGTCCCTGGGCCCACCGGACGCAGCAGACCAAGCTCCTCCAGCCGATCCAGCGCCGGCCCTCTCAGCCGATCCAGCGCCCGCTCCCCGAGCCGATCCAGCTCCAGCTCTCCCAGCCCATCCAGCGCCAGGTCCCCGAGCCGATCCAGCTCCAGGTCCCCGAGCCGATCCAGCTCCAGCTCCCCCAGCCGATCCAGCTCCAGCTCCCCCAGCCGATCCAGCTCCAGCTCCCCCAGCCATCACACGAAGACGAGCTTGGACGCAGACGTGGACAAAGACGCTGCATGGACGGTGCTGAATTTGCGCCGCCATCTTCCCACATCGGAAGTGGGACATCTATACTATACTATATACCAACCATCAGCCTCACAACTACATGCTACATAATAACAATAGTAACAATAATAACAACAATAATAACAATTACAACAATAATAACAATAACAATAATAATAATAATAATAAGCTTTACCTTTCATACATAAAACGCAGCTCAGAGTGCTTTACATTAAATACAAGGGAAACGATAAAACTCAACAACAACACAGATAAAATCAGTTAAAAGTAATAAAACACAGACCTAGGCAAAAACATATAAAACAAGGCGAGAAATAAACCACAGTACAAGATAAAAAAAATAAGAGTAAAAAGAAATATAAAGTGGAATGAATTAAAAGCAAGAGCATCAACATGGGTCTTGAGCCGAGTCTTAAAACTATCTCTGGACGCTGCTTCTCTTGTGTGTTGGGGGGGGGGTCTGTTCCCAGCCGTCGGTGCATCAAAACAAAATGCTGCCCCGCCACACTTTTCTAGATCATTCTAGGGACGCTGGGCAGACCAGCACCAGAGGACCTGAGAGACCGGCTCGGAGCATCATCAGATGAGCAGTCAGACAGGTATGTGGGGGCTAAACCATGCAGAGCTTTACACACAAGTACCAGAATTTTAAAATCAACCCTCACTGCTACCGGAAGCCGGGGTACAGAATCTAAAACTGGGGTCATGTGACCTCTCCTCCTGGTTTTTGTTACGACCCTTGCCGCCGCGTTCTGTACCAGTTGCAGCCCATCGGTACTTTTTTGGGGTAACCCAGTAAGAAGTGCATTGCAGTAGCCCAGACGCCAGGAGATAAAATACACATGTTACAAACACAAAAATAACAGCAACAATGTGTCACTCTTTGTCTCTATCAACAACACCCATAAGATACTGAAAACAGCTGCAGAAGCAACAAACGTCTCTTAATCAACAACACTTCTCCAGTTAAATAGCCCTCCGTTTATTAAGGGCTGTTGGGATTGGTGTATGATGAATACGTGGCTGAGGGGGTCAGCTAATAGCTGGTTTCCCTAATGAACCTGCTCTGACCAATGTTGCTCATTCTTGCTGGCAACAGACGCTTTTTAAGTGTGTGTAATTTGTCCCTGATTGGTCCATGTAGGCATGTATCCTGGGTTAAGTGGCTGCACTGGCCCTGCAGAAAGCTGCTGCTGCACGCAGGCTACTTCACGTCATCACTTCTTCTGCATTTATAATTTGCACCGGCTTGGTTAAGAAATAAATGAGCGTTAAACTTTCACTAACAAACAATCCGAGGTCACGAGGCTCCATTACAGTTTTTGTGGAGTTTTTTTTTTTTTTTTGGAGCATTTGCGGAAGTGCAGACCCATGCACACACACATGTGATGCATGGCCACTTTACTGTTGGGCATGGGTAGAGGCTAGTTCCCATCGATGCAGAGAACGGAAATGGGAGTACAGAACGGTCAACTGAGCATTCGCGAAATGCCTCTACCATGCCTCCCACACGCCCCGCGTAGCATCCAGGCGCTAGGATTCTAGGAAGACCCGCCCCTACTCTGCGTCTGATTAGCTAACTTTAACCCTAACCCCGCCCTAACCCTAACCTTAACCTACCCAAACAACGGAGGCGACGAGTACTTGCGCATGCTCAGTTGACCGTTCTCCTGCATCGATGGGAACTAGCCGCTACCGTTGGGCATGGGTGTGTTGGAGTGTATCGCATGCGCACAGCTGCAAAGCTGTGTGTGCATTTCCCAAACGGAGATGTCGTCATGGTAACTGCTGATCAGGCTCTCGAGGATAAGTAGCGCGTTTGCTTGGTCCACTATATATGCGATATCGTGCAGCACTTCGCTGAGCGCTCGTGTAACGACCACGTATGTGTAGACTCGCCAGCTCTGAGCTAACCGGTCGGACCTTTTAGTTGACCTGAGTTCACGTTCCCGGCTGCTTCGGTCCCGGCTGCCCCTGAATCCGCTAATCCCCCCTGAATCTGGTGTGGCCACACTGGCTGGTTCTGAAGGTGCTGTACAGGAACTGTTCTTAATTCCTCAGGAGAGGGTGGCACTCGCATGGGCGCCAGGAAGCAGAGCCATCGCTCCGCAGCCTGATCCCTGACGACGGGATCGGAGGAGGAGATCCCTCGGTTCAAAAAGAGGAGATGATCTCAACTTGTCACGTGACCTCGAGCTCAGCAGACGAGCTTCAGGTCTCTCCACCTCCACGTGACCTGTGGGCGAGTCGGAGCAGTGCTGATTAGATTTAACAACGAGGGAGTGCTGAGGGCTGGGACGTGGCAAGGCTAACTGGAACTGAGGGTGTGGGTGTGGGTGGGGGTATAACACTGGATGAGGGTTTTTTTACACTCAGATGAGCTGAGGCCCATCTCTTTAGCTGAGAAAAGACTCAGAGCTTCTTCTTCCTGCTCGCAGATCTGATAGCAGAGCGGTGGAAAAGGCAGCTTCTCCATGTAATTGTGCGCTGCTCCGTGGCGCTGGCCGGCACCGGGGAGGCTTACTGCTGGGTGGGGGTGGGTGGGGGCCTTGGACGGAATATGCAGGACGGCAAATACGCACTTTCCTGCTTGACAGGATCATGATGGTTAACAAGTGAGTAGAATGCATTTGTGTGCGGCGTGCAGATGTCTGTAGAGGGGAACACCGCTTGATTTGGACTTGGATAGTGTTATACTATATCCTGCTTTACTTACTGCTCTCTGACATGAACCACGAGGACAGCTGTCTACCCAGCTTTACCCCAGCACAACGTCTTCAATATTTTACTGAGCTCCACGAAGAAGAACATATGCTAAACGACCTTGAGTGATAGAGTTTCTGGTTCCGCGCCACTACCATCCAGAACTCACGTGGTGGTAAATGTTAGTTTGATTTAATGGGTGTTTAAATCCCGCCTTCAGTATCTCTTGGTATGACCACCCCACACTCTTGATTTATTTATTTATTTACCCCCCTCCCCCATTTTTTCTCCCTAATTATACTTGTTGAATTACCCCACTCTTCCGAGTCGTCCCCGGTCTCTGCTCCATGCACCCCCGACCGCCAATCTGGGGAGGGCTGCAGAGACTACCACACGCCTCCTCCTATACATGTGGAGTCACCGGCCACTTCTTTTCACCTGACAGTGAGGAGTTTAACCAGGGGGGCGGAGCGCGCGGAGGATCACGCTATTCCCCCCCCCCGTTACCCCTCCCCCCCGAACAGGCAACCCGGCAAACCAGAGGAGGCGCTAGTGCCAGCGACCAGGACACACAACCACATCCAGCTTTCCCACCCGCAGACACCGCCCAATTGTGTCTGTAAGAACCCCCGACCAAGCCGGAGGTAACACGGGGATTCGAACTGGCGATCCCCGTGTCTACCCTGACGCCCCATTTTGATGTTCGGATGTTTGCCCTGACAACTCTTGGTATTATAAAAAATAATCCAAAGTCATGAAATGAACTCGGACCACACTGAAACGTTGTTGTGCGTCATGTAGAAACATAAAGACACAAAGTTCACGGATCACTCCGCGCGTTACGCATCGCAGAAGGTTGACTCACCTCATCTGGACACAAGCGACCTCTTCAGATGACTGAGGGAACGTTTCTCCCCCTAAACGTTGTGTCCAGATGAACTGGTTCACCTTTCTGGGATCTGCTTACCTGGATTACTGAGCAAGCATCAAGACGTGGCTTTGCTGAGTCTTCTTGCAGGTTTCAACACAGTCCAATAAGGAACTGATATTGGCCATCAAGAACAGGGAGATCTGCCCACAGTCAGACGTGTCTCATTATGAGCCTTTAAAATATAGTTGCAAGCCACACTTTCTATGGAGGTAAGCGTTATTTTCATCTTCTGCACATAAGTGTGTTCCCACTTCTTCAACAGCTACAGGACTTCATGCGCTCACAAAGTGCAGAAGTTCAGAATCAGAATCAGAATCAGAAACGCTTTGCCATTGCATTTCGTGCACCTTGTGCACATGAAATGAAACGAAACGTCGTTTCCCCCAGCCCACAGCAGGGCAACACAAAGACAACAACACACCCAGAAACTGCAAAGAACACACATATCCAAACTAACACACATATCCAAACTAAAAAAATTAAAAAAAAATTAAAAAAATCATTGTCCAGGAGAATGAACGTCAGCCAGGATGATTGTCGGAACTGCCGGTCTGCATGGGTTAGCAGTTAGCTTAGCCTTCCCTGTTTCCACGTCCTGTCAGACCGCCCTCGGTGCGTCCTCCTCGGGCGCAGCTCCAGGCAGGGCCGTGGTCCCTTGGGCCCAACGGACGCAGCAGACCAAGCTCTCCCAGCCGATTCAGCGCCAGCTCTCCCAGCCAGACGCCCTCGACACACCTCCCCGCACTCCACACACGATGACACGAAAAACACGACAGTCAACGCCAGGCGAGGCCGCCTCCAGACCCGACCGACGTGATGACTGTCGGAACTGCCGGTCTACATGGGCTAGCAGTTAGCTTAGCCTGCCCAGCTTCCGCGTCCTGTCAGAACGCCCTCGGTGTTTCCTCTTCGGGCACAGCTCCAGGCAGGGCCGTGTCCCTGGGCCCACCGGGCGCAGCAGACCAGGCTCTCCCAGCCGATCCAGCGCCAGCTCTGCCAGCCATCAAACGAAGACAAACTTAGAAGCGAAGCAGAAGAGGACAAAGACACTGCATGGACGGTGCTGGGTGAGGCCGCCCGCAAACAGGAATTCACGCAGCCCAACTTCTCACACGGAAGCGGATTTAAGGTTTGGATGTACGCATCAACTGTGAAAAGAAATTCCAAATCCAGTCGGATTTTGGCGGCTCCTATTCTACACATACTCAGAATAAACATATAGTAAATGAAGACGCAGGTGACTGTCCTGTGAGCTTGCCATGTTTAAACATGAAGACATGAAGACAGATCGCGGTCTTTGAGGGCTTGAAGGTCTGCTCCACTGGACTGTGTTAAAGCTCAGCGAGAAGATTCAGGAGAGTGGTCAAAACCGTCAATACATTGTTTTGTCTGTATGACCCAGACAAAACATTACATGAAGACATTTGGTGTCGTATATCAGCTTTCTGATATGGGAACTAGGCGACCACTAGGGGTGGGCTACCACTAGGGTCGGGCTTTTTAAGGTCTTTTAGGCGGGTGTTTGGTGGAAGTCGTACGTTAAACTTCAACCGTCGGGTCGTCGGCGACTAAACCGGCACCCCCACGTCAACCTCGGGTTGTTGTGAGGAGGGTGTGTGGACACCCAGCAGGACTAAAAACAAAACCTGTCAAAGGGCGGATGAGTTCCTCTGTGAACCAACGGCCATCCATACCTGGAGAGGAGACGGAGACCACCAGGTACTCCCCCTACTGATACATCATGATGACCCAACCTGTTGAGGCATCAGCTGTGCTCCTACGAACCTCAAAAATGTTACGGAACTGATGATGATGATGATGATGATGATGATGATGATGATTGGTGGAAGTGAGGGGGGTCTTGTGATTGGGACTGAGCAGCAAGCAGCTAGTGCGGGTCGTGACTGTAAACAAAAGGGGCAATAAACCTGACTTTCAACTGAGGTTACGTGGTCCTGACCTTCCAATGGATCGAAACGCTTCGTTGGTGTCAGAAGTGGGATTGTGAGACCGTGAGGTCATCGGAGACCGCATGCGCCGAGAGGCGTGAGGGAGTTGGTATGCTGAAGCGCGGGGACGCGCTTCCCGAAGGAGGCGGAGGGGGGTAGTGTAACGAGCACGGGTGAATAGACTCGCTAGCCCTTGGTCAACGGGTCGGACCCTTTCGTCGACTGGTTAACGTAGTCGCCCGTGGTGCGGGAGATCCGGGTTCGCGTTTCGGCTGTGGCGGTTCCGGGTTGCCCCCTTATAATAGCGCCCCTCCTCGTACCGTTGCTTCTCGCTGTGCATTTAAACCGCTAAGCAGCGCCACATTGAAAACACACAAACACTGATTACACATGAGACAAGTACAGTCATGACACATCTGTGACTCTCTGGCCCACCTGGCGTTTGCTTAGCCCTCCTTGGTGGTCTTCTGTCTGCCACCCACCCGTGAACCAGGCCGACTTTCTGCCCCCCCCCCCCGCAACCCCCCACCCCTCTGTGTGGTAACACTGATACTCCCAGTCACTATACCCTGTGTGACAGTTAATTACCAGAGATAAATCCATTGGCAATTTGTCTGGCTGTGCCAGTATCTCACCCCCCCCACACACACACACACCACCACCACCACCACCTTCACTCCTCTCCACCCCCCACTTTCCTTCATGGTTCTAAGCTCATGTAATGAATCACTAATCACTTGGTCCCTGACGAGCATTCTCAGCCTATTATCCCTTAATTACCCCATATAAAGAGGCTATAGACTCGGACCGC
>NC_079213.1:61145280-61192780 GCF_029633865.1 Lampris incognitus
GGAGACAATAAGACAAATTTAGATAATTGTGGAGACAATAAGACACATTTAGATAACTACCTGCGGAGACAATAAGACACATTTAGATAACTGTAGACACAAAAAGACACATTTAGATATCTGTTGAGACAATAAGACACATTAAGATAACTACCTGTGGAGACATTAAGACACATTTAGATAACAGTGGAGACAATAAGACACATTTAGATATCTGTGGAGACAAGAAGACACATTTAGATAACTAGCTGTGGAGACAATAAGACACATTTAGATAACTAGCGGAGGAGACAATAAGACACATTTAGATACCTAGCTGTGGAGACAATAAGACAAATTTAGATATCTGTGGAGAAAATAAGACACATTTAGATAACTGTGGAGACAATAAGACACATTTAGAAAACTGTGGAGACAATAAGACACATTTAGATAACTAGTTGTGGAGACAATAAGACACATTTAGATATATGTGGAGACAATAAGACACATTTAGATAACTGTGGAGACAATAAGACACATTTAGATAACTAGCTGTGGAGACAATAAGACACATTTAGATATATGTGGAGACCATAAGACACATTTAGATAAGTAGCTGTGGAGACAATAAGACACATTTAGATAACTGTGGAGACAATAAGACACATTTAAATAACTAGCTGTGGAGACAATAAGACATTTAGATAACTGCGGAGACAATAAGACACATTTAGATAACTAGCTGAGGAGACAATAAGACACATTTAGATAACTGTCGAGACAACAAGACATATTTGGATAACTGTGGAGACAAAAAGACAGCATTTCGATAACTGTGGAGACATGAAGACAACATTTAGATAACTATCTGTGGAAAAAATAAGAGACAATAAGAAAAATTAGCTGTGGAGACAATGAGACAGCATTTAGATATCTCTGGAGACAATAAGACACATTTAGATAACTACTTTTGGAGACAATAAGACACATTTAGATATCTGTGGAGACAACAAGACACATTTAGATAACTGTGGAGACAATAAGACATATTTAGATAACTAGCTGTGGAGACAACAAGACACATTGAGATATCTGTGGAGACAAGAAGACACATTTACATAACTAGCTGTGGAGACAGTAAGACACAATAAGATAACTCTGGAGACAATAAGACACATTTACATAACCAGCTGTGGAGACAATAAGACACATTTAGATATCTGTGGAGGCAATAACATACATCCAGATAACTGTGGAGACAAGAACACAGCATTCAGATAACTGTGGAGACATGAAGATACCATTTAGATAACTAGCTGTGGAGACAATAAGACACATTTAGAAAAACTAGCTGTGGAGACAATGAGACAGCATTTAGATATCTCTAGAGACAATAAGACACATTTAGATATCAGTGGAGACAATAAGACACATTTAGATACCAGTGGAGACAATTAGACACATTTAGATAACTAGCTGTGGAGACAATAAGACACATTTAGATAACTGGCTGTGGTGCCAATAAGACACATTCAGATAACTAGCTGTGGGGACAATAAGACTTATTTACATAACTAGATGTCGAGACAATAATACACATTTAGATACCTAGCTGTGGTGACAATAAGACACATTTAGATAACTAGCTGTGGAGATAATATCACACATTTAGATAACTGTGGAGACAATAAGACACATTTAGATACCTAGCTGTGGAGACAATAAGACACATTTAGATAACTAGCTGTGGAGACAATAAGACAACATTTAGATAACTACCTGTGGAGACAATAAGACAACATTTACATAACTAGCTGTGGAGACAATAAGACACATTTAGATAACCGTGGAGACAATAAGACACATTTATATAACTGTGGAGACAATAAGACACATTTACATAACGAGCTGTGGACACAATAAAACAGAATTTAGATAACTAGCTGTGGAGACAATAAGACACATTTAGATATCTGTGGAGACAATAATACACATTTAGATAACTAGCTGTGGAGACAATAACACACATTTACATAACTACCTGTGGAGACAATAAGACAAATTTAGATAATTGTGGAGACAATAAGACACATTTAGATAACTACCTGTGGAGACATTAAGACACATTTAGATAACAGTGGAGACAATAAGACACATTTAGATACCTGTGGAGACAATAAGACACATTTAGATAACTAGCTGTGGAGACAATAAGACACATTTAGATTACTAGCGGAGGAGACAATAAGACACATTTAGATAACTAGCTGTGGAGACATTAAGACAAATTTAGATATCTGTGGAGAAAATAAGACACATTTAGATAACTGTGGAGACAATAAGACACATTTAGAAAACTGTGGAGACAATAAGACACATTTAGATAACTAGTTGTGGAGACAATAAGACACATTTAGATATATGTGGAGACAATAAGACACATTTAGATAACTGTGGAGACAATAAGACACATTTAGATAACTAGCTGTGGAAACAATAAGACACATTTAGATATATGTGGAGACCATAAGACACATTTAGATAAGTAGCTGTGGAGACAATAAGACACATTTAGATAACTGTGGAGACAATAAGACACATTTAGATAACTAGCTGTGGAGACAATAAGACATTTAGATAACTGCGGAGACAATAAGACACATTTAGATAACTAGCTGAGGAGACAATAAGACACATTTAGATAACTGTCGAGACAACAAGACATATTTGGATAACTGTGGAGACAAAAAGACAGCATTTAGATAACTGTGGAGACATGAAGACAACATTTAGATAACTATCTGTGGAAAAAATAAGAGACAATAAGAAAAATTAGCTGTGGAGACAATGAGACAGCATTTAGATATCTCTGGAGACAATAAGACACATTTAGATAACTACTTTTGGAGACAATAAGACACATTTAGATATCTGTTGAGACAACAACACACATTTAGATAACTGTGGAGACAATAACACATATTTAGATAACTAGCTGTGGAGACAACAAGACACATTGAGATATCTGTGGAGACAAGAAGACACATTTACATAACTAGCTGTGGAGACAGTAAGACACAATAAGATAACTGTGGAGACAATAAGACACATTTACATAACCAGCTGTGGAGACAATAAGACACATTTAGATATCTGTGGAGGCAATAACATACATTGAGATAACTGTGGAGACAAGAACACAGCATTCAGATAACTGTGGAGACATGAAGATACCATTTAGATAACTAGCTGTGGAGACAATAAGACACATTTAGAAAAACTAGCTGTGGAGACAATGAGACAGCATTTAGATATCTCTAGAGACAATAAGACACATTTAGATATCAGTGGAGACAATAAGACACATTTAGATACCAGCGGAGACAATTAGACACATTTAGATAACTAGCTGTGGAGACAATAAGACACATTTAGATAACTGGCTGTGGTGCCAATAAGACACATTCAGATAACTAGCTGTGGGGACAATAAGACTTATTTACATAACTAGATGTCGAGACAATAATACACATTTAGATACCTAGCTGTGGTGACAATAAGACACATTTAGATAACTAGCTGTGGAGATAATAAGACACATTTAGATAACTATGGAGACAATAAGACACATTTAGATACCTAGCTGTGGAGACAATAAGACACATTTAGATAACTAGCTGTGGAGACAGTAAGACACATTTAGATACCTAGCTGTGGTGACAATAAGACACATTTAGATAACTAGCTGTGGAGATAATACGACACATTTAGATAACTAGCTGTGGAGACAATAAGACACATTTAGATAACTAGCTGTGGAGACAATAAGACACATTTAGATACCTAGCTGTGGAGACAATAAGACACATTTAGATACCTAGCTGTGGTGACAATAAGACACATTTACATAACCAGCTGTGGAGATAACAAGACACATTTAGATAACTAGCTGTGGAGACAATAAGACACATTTAGATAACTAGCTGTGGTGACAATAAGACACATTTAGATAACTAGCTGTGGAGATAAGACACATTTAGATAACTGTGGAGACAATAAGACACATTTAGATAACTACTTTTGGAGACAATAAGACACATTTAGATATCTGTTGAGACAACAAGACACATGTAGATAACTGTGGAGACAATAAGACATATTTAGATAACTAGCTGTGGAGACAACAAGACACATTGAGATATCTGTGGAGACAAGAAGACACATTTACATAACTAGCTGTGGAGACAGTAAGACACAATAAGATAACTGTGGAGACAATAAGACACATTTACATAACCAGCTGTGGAGACAATAAGACACATTTAGATATCTGTGGAGGCAATAACATACATTGAGATAACTGTGGAGACAAGAACACAGCATTCAGATAACTGGAGACATGAAGATACCATTTAGATAACTAGCTGTGGAGACAATAAGACACATTTAGAAAAACTAGCTGTGGAGACAATGAGACAGCATTTAGATATCTCTAGAGACAATAAGACACATTTAGATATCAGTGGAGACAATAAGACACATTTACATAACGAGCTGTGCACACAATAAAACAGAATTTAGATAACTAGCTGTGGAGACAATAAGACACATTTAGATATCTGTGGAGACAATAATACACATTTAGATAACTAGCTGTGGAGACAATAACACACATTTACATAACTACCTGTGGAGACAATAAGACAAATTTAGATAATTGTGGAGACAATAAGACACATTTAGATAACTACCTGTGGAGACATTAAGACACATTTAGATAACAGTGGAGACAATAAGACACATTTAGATACCTGTGGAGACAATAAGACACATTTAGATAACTAGCTGTGGAGACAATAAGACACATTTAGATTACTAGCGGAGGAGACAATAAGACACATTTAGATACCTAGCTGTGGAGACAATAAGACAAATTTAGATATCTGTGGAGAAAATAAGACACATTTAGATAACTGTGGAGACAATAAGACACATTTAGAAAACTGTGGAGACAATAAGACACATTTAGATAACTAGTTGTGGAGACAATAAGACACATTTAGATATATGTGGAGACAATAAGACACATTTAGATAACTGTGGAGACAATAAGACACATTTAGATAACTAGCTGTGGAAACAATAAGACACATTTAGATATATGTGGAGACCATAAGACACATTTAGATAAGTAGCTGTGGAGACAATAAGACACATTTAGATAACTGTGGAGACAATAAGACACATTTAGATAACTAGCTGTGGAGACAATAAGACATTTAGATAACTGCGGAGACAATAAGACACATTTAGATAACTAGCTGAGGAGACAATAAGACACATTTAGATAACTGTCGAGACAACAAGACATATTTGGATAACTGTGGAGACAAAAAGACAGCATTTAGATAACTGTGGAGACATGAAGACAACATTTAGATAACTATCTGTGGAAAAAATAAGAGACAATAAGAAAAATTAGCTGTGGAGACAATGAGACAGCATTTAGATATCTCTGGAGACAATAAGACACATTTAGATAACTACTTTTGGAGACAATAAGACACATTTAGATATCTGTTGAGACAACAACACACATTTAGATAACTGTGGAGACAATAAGACATATTTAGATAACTAGCTGTGGAGACAACAAGACACATTGAGATATCTGTGGAGACAAGAAGACACATTTACATAACTAGCTGTGGAGACAGTAAGACACAATAAGATAACTGTGGAGACAATAAGACACATTTACATAACCAGCTGTGGAGACAATAAGACACATTTAGATATCTGTGGAGGCAATAACATACATTGAGATAACTGTGGAGACAAGAACACAGCATTCAGATAACTGTGGAGACATGAAGATACCATTTAGATAACTAGCTGTGGAGACAATAAGACACATTTAGAAAAACTAGCTGTGGAGACAATGAGACAGCATTTAGATATCTCTAGAGACAATAAGACACATTTAGATATCAGTGGAGACAATAAGACACATTTAGATACCAGCGGAGACAATTAGACACATTTAGATAACTAGCTGTGGAGACAATAAGACACATTTAGATAACTGGCTGTGGTGCCAATAAGACACATTCAGATAACTAGCTGTGGGGACAATAAGACTTATTTACATAACTAGATGTCGAGACAATAATACACATTTAGATACCTAGCTGTGGTGACAATAAGACACATTTAGATAACTAGCTGTGGAGATAATAAGACACATTTAGATAACTGTGGAGACAATAAGACACATTTAGATACCTAGCTGTGGAGACAATAAGACACATTTAGATAACTAGCTGTGGAGACAGTAAGACACATTTAGATACCTAGCTGTGGTGACAATAAGACACATTTAGATAACTAGCTGTGGAGATAATACGACACATTTAGATAACTAGCTGTGGAGACAATAAGACACATTTAGATAACTAGCTGTGGAGACAATAAGACACATTTAGATACCTAGCTGTGGAGACAATAAGACACATTTAGATACCTAGCTGTGGTGACAATAAGACACATTTACATAACCAGCTGTGGAGATAACAAGACACATTTAGATAACTAGCTGTGGAGACAATAAGACACATTTAGATAACTAGCTGTGGTGACAATAAGACACATTTAGATAACTAGCTGTGGAGATAAGACACATTTAGATAACTGTGGAGACAATAAGACACATTTAGATAACTACTTTTGGAGACAATAAGACACATTTAGATATCTGTTGAGACAACAAGACACATGTAGATAACTGTGGAGACAATAAGACATATTTAGATAACTAGCTGTGGAGACAACAAGACACATTGAGATATCTGTGGAGACAAGAAGACACATTTACATAACTAGCTGTGGAGACAGTAAGACACAATAAGATAACTGTGGAGACAATAAGACACATTTACATAACCAGCTGTGGAGACAATAAGACACATTTAGATATCTGTGGAGGCAATAACATACATTGAGATAACTGTGGAGACAAGAACACAGCATTCAGATAACTGTGGAGACATGAAGATACCATTTAGATAACTAGCTGTGGAGACAATAAGACACATCTAGAAAAACTAGCTGTGGAGACAATGAGACAGCATTTAGATATCTCTAGAGACAATAAGACACATTTAGATATCAGTGGAGACAATAAGACACATTTAGATACCAGTGGAGACAATTAGACACATTTAGATAACTAGCTGTGGAGACAAGAAGACACATTTAGATAACTAGCTGTGGGGACAATAAGACTTATATACATAACTAGATGTCGAGACAATAAGACACATTTAGATACCTAGCTGTGGTGACAATAAGACACATTTAGATAACTAGCTGTGGGGACAATAAGACAACATTTAGATCACTAGCTGTGGAGACAATAAGACATATTTAGATACCTAGCTGTGGAGACAATGAGACACATTTAGATACCTAGCTGTGGTGACAATAAGACACATTTAGATAACTAGCTGTGGGGACAATAAGACAACATTTAGATCACTAGCTGTGGAGACAATAAGACATATTTAGATACCTAGCTGTGGAGACAATAAGACACATTTAGATACCTAGCTGTGGAGACAATGAGACACATTTAGATAACTAGCTGTGGAGACAATAAGACACATTTAGATAACTAGCTGTGGAGACAAAAAGACACATTTAGATAACTAGCTATGGAGACAATAAGACACATTTAGATACCTAGCTGTGGAGACAATAAGACACGTTTAGATAACTAGCTGTGGAGACACATTTAGATACCTAGCTGTGGTGACAATAAGACAACATTTAGATATCTAGCTGTGGAGATAATAAGACACATTTAGATAACTGTGGAGACAATAAGACACATTTAGATAACTAGCTGTCGAGACAATAAGACACATTTAGATAACTAGCTGTGGAGACAATAAGACACATTTAGATAACTAGCTGTGGAGACAATAAGACAACATTTAGATAACTGTGGAGACAACAAGACACATTTAGATACCTAGCTGTGGAGACAATAAGATACATTTAGATAACTAGCTGTGGAGACAATAAGACACGTTTAGATAACTAGCTGTGGGGACAATAAGACCACATTTAGATAACTAGCTGTGGAGACAATAAGACACATTTAGATACCTAGCTGTGGAGACAATAAGACACATTTAGATACCTAGCTGTGGAGACAATGAGACACATTTAGATACCTAGCTGTGGAGACAATAAGACAACATTTAGATAACTAGCTCTGGAGACAATAAGACACATTTAGATACCTAGCTGTGGAGACAATAAGACAACATTTAGATAACTGTGGAGAAAACAAGACACATTTAGATACCTAGCTGTGGAGACAATAAGATACATTTAGATAACTAGCTGTGGAGACAATAAGACACATTTAGATAACTAGCTATGGAGACAATAAGACACATTTAGATACCTAGCTGTGGAGACAATAAGACACATTTAGATACCTAGCTGTGGAGACAATAAGACACGTTTAGATAACTAGCTGTGGAGACACATTTAGATACCTAGCTGTGGTGACAATAAGACACATTTAGATAACTAGCTGTGGAGATAATAAGACACATTTAGATAACTGTGGAGACAATAAGACACATTTAGATACCTAGCTGTGGAGACAATAAGGCACATTTAGATAACTAGCTGTGGAGACAATAAGACACATTTAGATAACTAGCTGTGGAGACAATAAGACAACATTTAGATAACTGTGGAGACAACAAGACACATTTAGATACCTAGCTGTGGAGACAATAAGACACATTTAGATAACTGTGGAGACAATAAGACACATTTAGATAACTAGTTTTCGAGACAATAAGACACATTTAGATAAATAGCTGTGGAGACAATAAGACACATTTAGATAACTAGCTGTGGAGACAATAAGACAACATTTAGATAACTGTGGAGACAACAAGACACATTTAGATACCTAGCTGTGGAGACAATAAGATACATTTAGATAACTAGCTGTGGAGACAATAAGACACATTTCGATAACTAGCTATGGAGACAATAAGACACATTTAGATACCTAGCTGTGGAGACAATAATGTTAGGGCTCGGTCTGTTGACCAACCTGGCAACCAGCAATGAGAGCGGGGGAAGGGCGCGTCTGAAACACCTGCAGCCTACCTACTCGTTAACCACTCTAGTATAAGTTTGTTTGCTTTCCAGAACTCGTCGCGAGTTCGTCCTGAACAGTCCCGTGAGTAAATTCTTCGTCTCGAGTTTTGTGACATTTCTGTGTCTCCCGGTGGAGTACAGATTGTAGTATTCTCCGTGTTTTTGCTTGTTTGATTATTCCCTTGTGTCAGTTCTCCTTGAGAGCTTGTTCGGAGAAGAACTCTCTTTGTGTTTTCCCCATTGGATTTTCCCATCGTGATTTTCTAGTTGAGATCAAGTTTTTGATATTCTAATTTCTCCTCTCTCACTGTGGATCTTATTACTCGGTTGGACTTCTACCTTAAAGGAGCAGTTTGTGTTTTTTTCCCTTTCGGACTTTAAAGGAGCAGTTTGTGTTTTTTTCCCTTTCGGACTTTAAAGGATCAGTTTACGTTTTTTCCCTTTCGGACTTTAAAGGAGCAGTTTACGTTTTTTCCCTTTCGGACTTTAAGGGAGCAGTTTACGTTTTTTCCTTTTCGGATTAAGGGGGCAGTTTACGTTTTCCCATTTTTAAGAAGCTATTCTCAAGTTCCGCCTGAAGCGCCTCCCCCTTCTGTCCAGGCCCGGCCGGCTCTCCTCTACGAGTCCTGCCAGGTTGGTGCTTTACTTTGTCTTGTGTTGTCGCTATTGGGTTCGTTCTACAAACCTTAACAGTACGAACTCGCCCTCACTATGAACCCAGACAACCTAGACGCCAATCCTGTCCAGGCTGCTCTCTATAAGCAGATTCAGCTTACAGCCTCCCACGGCCAGCAACTACAAGAGGCCGCTCTTGCCATGCAGGGCCTCCGGGCTCAGGTGCAACCCCTCCAGGCTTCGGTGGATTCTCTTTCGGCCCAGCAAGCGGCGCTCGCGAGCCAACAAGAGGAGGTTCTTAAGCAGTTGCAAACTCTCACAGCGGCTATCACCATCCAGCCAGCTGTCCCACCAGTTCCGGCCGCCCCTCCTCCAGCAGTGCCCGCAGCCGTTGCCTTAGACAATCCTACCGTTTATGTTTCGGATTTCCGGGAGCCCAGTATCTCCAATCCCAAGCCTTTTGATGGCAACTTTGAGACCTGTGCCACGTTCATCATGCAGTGTGAGCTTGTCTTCGCCCACCATTCCAGGGGGTTCACCACAGATGCTGCAAGAGTTGCTTACGTGACTAACCTGCTGACTGGCCGCGCTGCTCAGTGGGCCACTGCTTCCTGGTCCATGGGGGCCAGTTTCTGCTCTTCCTACGATGACTTTGTGGCTGAGCTTCGGAAGGTATTCCATCATCCAGTGTACGGTCAGGATCCGGGTGTCCGATTGAGCAGGATCCAGCAGGGCAGTGGCAGTGTCACTGACTACTCAGTCGAGTTCAGGCTGGCTGCGGCTGAGAGTGGCTGGAACGACCAGTCACTTCGGGTAACCTTCCGTAGGGGCCTCAGCGATGCCGTCAAGGATCAGCTAGCCACCCGGGAGGATCCTACCTCTCTCGACGACCTTATCAGCCTTGCCATCCGCATCGATGGACGTCTCCGCGAGAGAAGGCGCGAGCGAGGTCTACGGGGAACCGTTTCTACCTCTCAGCCATCCAGAGCTTCCGAAGGGGGCTCTTCTTCGTCGCACTCCACTTCCCCTGTGGCAAGCCTCTCCTCCTCCCAGACAGTGACAGAGGAGGAACCTATGCAGCTTGGGCGTACACGACTGACTCCCGCTGAACGTGAGGCCCGGTTCAAGGCAGGTCTCTGTCTTTACTGCGGTCTTAAGGGACACCGGATCAGCGAGTGTCCTACGCGGCCAAAAGATTAGGCTCACTGGGACCCCGGGAGATCCTAGTGAGCCGTCTTTCCTGTTCCCGCCATCCTGCTCCGGCTAACCATCTTGTGAGCGTTACCCTGGCTTGGGCAGACCAGCGGCTCACTGTAGGCGCACTCATCGATTCGGGAGCTGATGGGTGTTTCTTGGACTCTACGTTTGCTGCTCAAGCTAACATTCCATGTGAGGAATTGGAGAGGCCAATAGAGGCCTTTGCTCTGGATGAGCGCCGCCTGGCCAGTGTTACCCGACAGTCCTGTCCCGTGTCTCTCACTATTGCTGGAAACCATGTGGAGAGCCTTCAGTTCTTCGTCATCCAGTCTCCCTTAGTTCCTGTGATCTTGGGGCGTCCCTGGTTGGCTCAGCATGAGCCACACATTGCTTGGTCGTCTGGTAACTCCTGTCACGCCCGGTGTCTTCAGGCCGCACCTGGTCCAGCAGTCCAGACTGTTCCGATTGCCCCTCCTCCCGATCTTTCCTCTGTTCCTCCCGAGTATCATGATCTCGGGGAGGTCTTCAGCAAGACGCGGGCTCAGTCTCTCCCTCCGCATCGGCCATATGATTGTGCTATCAACCTCCGTCCTGGGGCCTCTCTCCCTAGCAGTCGTCTTTACAGCCTTTCCATTCCCGAGAAGGCTGCTATGGACGATTACATTTCAGAATCGTTGGCGGCAGGGCTCATCCGACCCTCATCCTCCCAGGTGGCAGCTGGTTTCTTTTTCGTTAAGAAGAAGGATGGTGGTCTCCGACCCTGCATTGATTATCGCCAACTCAACGACATCACCATCAAGAATAAATACCCCCTGCCTCTGATGAGCTCCACCCTCGAACCCCTGACCCAGGCGACTGTCTTCACTAAGCTGGATCTCCGGAACGCCTACCATCTCGTTCGGATCCGGAAAGGGGACGAGTGGAAGACAGCCTTTAAGACTCCCCGTGGTCATTATGAGTACCTGGTAATGCCGTTCGGCCTCACCAACGCCCCGGCGGTGTTCCAGGCACTCATGAATGACATCCTTCGCGACATGCTCGACCAATTCGTTGTCGTCTACCTTGATGACATCCTCATCTTCTCCAGGTCCCTCGAGGAGCATGTCCAGCACGTGCGGCAGGTTCTCGAACGCCTCCTTCGTAACCGGCTGTTCGTCAAGGCTGAGAAATGCCTGTTCCATTCTGAGTCAGTGGACTACTTAGGTTTTATCGTGGAGGGAGGCAAGACTCGAGCTGATCCTCGCAAGATCAAAGCGGTGGTGGAATGGCCGGATCCTAAGTCACGTAAGGAACTGCAGAGCTTCCTCGGGTTCGCGAACTTTTACAGGAGGTTCGTCCGAAACTACAGCTCTGTAGCAGAACCCCTCACCCGTCTAACCTCCCCCTCTCAGCCGTTCGTCTGGTCCCCAGCTGCTCGCTCTGCATTTCTGTCGCTCAAGGAGAGATTCACCAGTGCCCCCGTCCTACTCCATCCCGATCCCAAGAGGCAGTTCATAGTTGAGGTGGACGCTTCGGACACCGGATTGGGGGCTGTGCTCTCCCAACGATCAGAGACCGACCAGAAGGTTCATCCTTGCGCGTTCTTCTCCCGCCGGTTCCTTCCCGCCGAGGAGAACTACGATGTTGGTAATCGGGAGCTTCTCGCTGTAGTGGCTGCACTTGAGGAATGGCGCCATTGGCTGGAGGGGGCAGAGCATCCATTTACCATCTGGACTGATCATAAGAACCTGACGTTCATCCGGGCAACCAAACGTCTCAATGGTCGGCAGGCACGGTGGGCCAGTTTCCTCAGTCGGTTCGACTTCACACTGACTTATCGTCCTGGCTCCCGCAACACCAAGGCAGATGCTCTGTCTCGTCAACACCTTAAGGAACCTGTAACGGTGGAGCCAAGTCCCGTCCTCCCTGAGACCAAGGTCGTTGGCGTGGTGACCTGGGGCCTTGAAACGGTGGTCAAGCGCGCCTTGCGCTCCAGTCCAGCCCCGAGCAACGTGCCGCCTCGCCGACTGTTTGTTCCGGACTCAGTGAGGTCTCGGGTCCTCAAATGGGGCCACACCAGTCAGCTCGCTTGCCACCCTGGAGTCCACCGCACTTTCACTTTCATAGCTCGACGGTTCTGGTGGCCCACTATGAGGAGGGACGTCAAGGAGTTCGTCATGGCCTGCACCATCTGTGCCCGCAGCAAGGCCTCTCACCAGGCACCGGCTGGTCTGCTGCAGCCCCTTCCTATTCCCAGTCGGCCCTGGTCCCATGTGGCGTTGGATTTTGTCTCTGGACTTCCTCCGTCTCAGGGCAACACAGTGATCCTGACGGTGGTGGATCGCTTCAGCAAGGGTGTTCACCTGGTGGCTTTGCCTAAGCTTCCTTCTGCTTCAGAAACCGCTGACCTCCTGATGAGCCACGTCTTCCGTTTGCATGGACTTCCCAAGGACATTGTGTCAGACAGAGGGCCCCAGTTTGTTTCCCGTGTGTGGCGTGCTTTCTGCAAGGGGTTGGGCGCCTCGGTCAGCCTTTCGTCGGGATATCATCCGCAGACTAACGGACAGACTGAGAGGATGAACCAGAGTGTGGAATCTGCTCTCCGTTGCGTCGCTGCCAAGAAGCCAACCTCCTGGAGTCAGTTTCTCCCCTGGGTCGAGTATGCGGTCAACTCCCTGGTCAGCTCCGCCACCGGCCTCTCGCCCTTTGAGGCATCCCTGGGTTACCAGCCGCCCGTCTTCTCTGCACAGGAGTCCGAAGTGGAGGTTCCCTCCGTGCAGACTCATCTGGACCGCTGTCGTCGTGTCTGGGAGATCACCAGGGCTGCGCTGCTCCGTGCTACGGAACGTGCCAGACGAGGAGCTAACCGTCGCCGATCCACAGCACCAGCTTACCAACCCGGACAGAGAGTCTGGCTGTCCACCAAGGATCTCCCCCTTCAGTCCTCTGCCAAGAAGCTGAATCCCCAGTTCGTTGGACCCTTCGAGATCCAGGAAGTACCCAGTCCTGCAGTTGTGCGTCTTAAGCTCCCGGCCTCCATGAAGATCCATCCGGTTTTTCATGTGTCCCGAGTAAAACCTGTCTCCGAGAGCCCCCTTATGCCTCCGGCCCCAGCTCCGCCTCCCCCTGAGATTGTGGATGGGCATCCACAGTGGAAGGTCCGTCGGCTGATGGACGTCCGACGCAGGGGACGGGGGTTCCAGTATTTGGTTGACTGGGAGGGCTATGGGGTGGAGGAACGAAGCTGGGTATCCCGCCAGCTCATCATGGACCCTGGTCTGCTCGCTGAGTTCTATCGCCGTCACCCTGACAAGCCTGGCAGGTCGCCTGGTGGCTCCCGTAGAGGGGGGGGGGGTACTGTTAGGGCTCGGTCTGTTGACCAACCTGGCAACCAGCAATGAGAGCGGGGGAAGGGCGCGTCTGAAACACCTGCAGCCTACCTACTCGTTAACCACTCTAGTATAAGTTTGTTTGCTTTCCAGAACTCGTCGCGAGTTCGTCCTGAACAGTCCCGTGAGTAAATTCTTCGTCTCGAGTTTTGTGACATTTCTGTGTCTCCCGGTGGAGTACAGATTGTAGTATTCTCCGTGTTTTTGCTTGTTTGATTATTCCCTTGTGTCAGTTCTCCTTGAGAGCTTGTTCGGAGAAGAACTCTCTTTGTGTTTTCCCCATTGGATTTTCCCATCGTGATTTTCTAGTTGAGATCAAGTTTTTGATATTCTAATTTCTCCTCTCTCACTGTGGATCTTATTACTCGGTTGGACTTCTACCTTAAAGGAGCAGTTTGTGTTTTTTTCCCTTTCGGACTTTAAAGGAGCAGTTTGTGTTTTTTTCCCTTTCGGACTTTAAAGGATCAGTTTACGTTTTTTCCCTTTCGGACTTTAAAGGAGCAGTTTACGTTTTTTCCCTTTCGGACTTTAAGGGAGCAGTTTACGTTTTTTCCTTTTCGGATTAAGGGGGCAGTTTACGTTTTCCCATTTTTAAGAAGCTATTCTCAAGTTCCGCCTGAAGCGCCTCCCCCTTCTGTCCAGGCCCGGCCGGCTCTCCTCTACGAGTCCTGCCAGGTTGGTGCTTTACTTTGTCTTGTGTTGTCGCTATTGGGTTCGTTCTACAAACCTTGACAAATAAGACACATTTAGATACCTAGCTGTGGTGACAATAAGACACGTTTAGATAACTAGCTGTGGGGACACTAAGACAACATTTAGATAACTAGCTGTGGCGACAATAAGACACATTTAGATACCTAGCTGTGGAGACATATTTAAATACCTAGCTGTGGGGACAATAAGACAAATTTAGATGAATAGCTGTGGAGATAATAAGACACATTTAGATAACTAGCTGTGGAGATGAGACACATTTAGATAACTAGCTGTGGAGACAATAAGACACATTTAGATAACTAGCTGTGGAGACAATAAGACACATTTAGATAACTAGCTGTGGAGACAATAAGACGACATTTAGATAACTGTGGAGACAACAAGACACATTTAGATACCTAGCTGTGGAGACGATAAGATACATTTAGATAACTAGCTGTGGAGACAATAAGACACATTTCGATAACTAGCTATGGAGACAATAAGACAAATGTAGATACCTAGCTGTGGAGACAATAAGACACATTTAGATACCTAGCTGTGGTGACAATAAGACACGTTTAGATAACTAGCTGTGGGGACACTAAGACAACATTTAGATAACTAGCTGTGGCGACAATAAGACACATTTAGATAACTAGCTGTGGACACATATTTAGATAACTAGCTGTGGACACATATTTAGATACCTAGCTGTGGAGACATATTTAGATACCTAGCTTTGGGGACAATAAGACACATTTAGATGAATAGCTGTGGAGATAATAAGACACATTTAGATAACTAGCTGTGGAGATAATAAGACACATTTAGATAACTGTGGAGACAATAAGACACATTTAGATAACTAGCTGTGGAGTCAATAAGACACATTTAGATAACTAGCTGTGGAGATAATAAGACACATTTAGATACCTAGCTGTGGCGATAATAAGACACATTTAGATAACTAGCTGTGGAGACAATAAGACACATTTAAATACCTAGCTGTGGTGACAATAAGACACATTTAGATAACTGTGGAGACAATAAGACACATTTAGATATCTGTGGAGACAATAAGAAACATTTAGATGACTAGCTGTGGAGACAATAAGACACATTTAGATAACTAGCTGTGGAGACAATAAGACATATTTAGATAACTGTGGAGATAATAAGACACATTTAGATAACTAGCTGTGGAGACACATTTAGATACCTAGCTGTGGTGACAATAAGACACATTTAGATACCTAGCTGTGGAGATAATAAGACACATTTAGATAACTGTGGAGACAATAAGACACATTTAGATGACTAGCTGTGGAGACAATAAGACACATTTAGATAACTAGCTGTGGAGACAATAAGACATATTTAGATAACTGTGGAGACAATAAGACACATTTAGATAACTAGCTGTGGAGACACATTTAGATACCTAGCTGTGGTGACAATAAGACACATTTAGATAACTGTGGAGACAATAAGACACATTTAGATAACTAGCTGTGGGGATAAGACACATTTAGATAACTGTGGAGACAATAAGACACATTTAGATAACTAGCTGTGGAGACAATAAGACAACATTTAGATAACTGTGGAGACAACAAGACACATTTAGATACCTAGCTGTGGAGACAATAAAATACATTTAGATAACTAGCTGTGGAGACAATAAGACACATTTAGATAACTAGCTATGGAGACAATAAGACACATTTAGATACCTAGCTGTGGAGACAATAAGACACATTTAGATACCTAGTTGTGGAGACAATAAGACATGTTTAGATACCTAGCTGTGGAGACAATGAGACACATTTAGATACCTAGCTGTGGGGACAATAAGACAACATTTAGATAAATAGCTGTGGAGATAATAAGACACATTTAGATAACTGTGGAGACAATAAGACACATTTAGATAACTAGCTGTGGAGACAATAAGACACATTTAGATAACTAGCTGTCGAGACAATAAGACACATTTAGATAACTAGCTGTCGAGACAATAAGACACATTTAGATAACTAGCTGTGGAAACAATAAGACAACATTTAGATAACTGTGGAGACAACAAGACACATTTAGATACCTAGCTGTGGAGACAATAAGATACATTTCGATAACTAGCTGTGGAGACAATAAGACACATTTCGATAACTAGCTATGGAGACAATAAGACACATTTAGATACCTAGCTGTGGAGACAATAAGACACATTTAGATACCAAGCTGTGGTGACAATAAGACACGTTTAGATAACTAGCTGTGGGGACACTAAGATAACATTTAGATAACTAGCTGTGGAGACAATAAGACACATTTAGATACCTAGCTGTGGAGACAATAAGACACATTTAGATACCTAGCTGTGGAGACAATAAGACATATTTAGATAACTGTGGAGACAATAAGACACATTTAGATAACTAGCTGTGGAGACACATTTAGATACCTAGCTGTGGTGACAATAAGACACATTTAGATAACTAGCTGTGGAGATAATAAGACACATTTAGATAACTGTGGAGACAATAAGACACATTTAGATAACTAGCTGTGGAGACAATAAGACACATTTAGATAACTAGCTGTGGAGACATAAGACACATTTAGATAACTAGCTGTGGAGATAATAAGACACATTTAGATAACTGTGGAGACAATAAGACACATTTAGATGACTAGCTGTGGAGACAATAAGACACATTTAGATAACTAGCTGTGGAGACAATAAGACATATTTAGATAACTGTGGAGACAATAAGACACATTTGGATAACTAGCTGTGGAGACACATTTAGATACCTAGCTGTGGTGACAATAAGACACATTTAGATAACTAGCTGTGGAGATAATAAGACACATTTAGATAACTGTGGAGACAATAAGACACATTTAGATAACTAGCTGTGGAGACAATAAGACACATTTAGATAACTAGCTGTGGAGACATAAGACACATTTAGATAACTAGCTGTGGAGATAATAAGACACATTTAGATAACTGTGGAGACAATAAGACACATTTAGATGACTAGCTGTGGAGACAATAAGACACATTTAGATAACTAGCTGTGGAGACAATAAGACATATTTAGATAACTGTGGAGACAATAAGACACATTTGGATAACTAGCTGTGGAGACACATTTAGATACCTAGCTGTGGTGACAATAAGACACATTTAGATAACTAGCTGTGGAGATAATAAGACACATTTAGATAACTGTGGAGACAATAAGACACATTTAGATAACTAGCTGTGGAGACAATAAGACACATTTAGATAACTAGCTGTGGAGACATAAGACACATTTAGATAACTCGCTGTGGTGACAATAAGACACATTTAGATAACTAGCTGTGGGGATAAGACACATTTAGATAACTGTGGAGACAATAAGACACATTTAGATAACTAGCTGTGGAGACAATAAGACAACATTTAGATAGCTGTGGAGACAATAAGACACATTTAGATAACTAGCTATGGAGACAATAAGACACATTTAGATACCTAGCTGTGGAGACAATAAGACACATTTAGATACCTAGTTGTGGAGACAATAAGACATGTTTAGATACCTAGCTGTGGAGACAATGAGACACATTTAGATACCTAGCTGTGGGGACAATAAGACAACATTTAGATAAATAGCTGTGGAGATAATAAGACACATTTAGATAACTGTGGAGACAATAAGACACATTTAGATAACTAGCTGTGGAGACAATAAGACACAGTTAGATAACTAGCTGTCGAGACAATAAGACACATTTAGATAACTAGCTGTCGAGACAATAAGACACATTTAGATAACTAGCTGTGGAAACAATAAGACAACATTTAGATAACTGTGGAGACAACAAGACACATTTAGATACCTAGCAGTGGAGACAATAAGACACATTTCGATAACTAGCTATGGAGACAATAAGACACATTTAGATACCTAGCTGTGGAGACAATAAGACACATTTAGATACCTAGCTGTGGTGACAATAAGACACGTTTAGATAACTAGCTGTGGGGACACTAAGATAACATTTAGATAACTAGCTGTGGAGACAATAAGACACATTTAGATACCTAGCTCTGGAGACAATAAGACACATTTAGATACCTAGCTGTGGGGACAATAAGACAGCATTTAGATAACTAGCTGTGGAGACAATAAGACACATTTAGATAACTAGCTGTGGAGACAATAAGACACATTTAGATAAGTAGCTGTGGAGACAATAAGACACATTTAGATAACTAGCTGTGGAGACATATCTAGATACCTAGCTGTGGAGACATTTAGATACCTAGCTGTGGGGACAATATGACACATTTAGATGAATAGCTGTGGAGATAATAAGACACATTTAGATAACTGTGGAGACAATAAGACACATTTCGATAACTAGCTGTGGAGACAATAAGACACATTTAGATAACTAGCTGTGGAGACAATAAGACACAATTAGATACCTAGCTGTGGTGACAATAAGACACATTTAGATAACTAGCTGTGGAGATAATAAGAGACATTTAGATAACTGTGGAGACAATAAGACACATTTAGATAACTGTGGAGACAATAAGACACATTTAGATAACTAGCTGTGGAGACAATAAGACACATTTAGATAACTAGCTGTGGAGTCAAAAGACACATTTAGATAACTAGCTGTGGAGATAATAAGACACATTTAGATAACTAGCTGTGGAGACAATAAGACACATTTAGATAACTAGCTGTGGAGACAATAAGACAACATTTAGATAACTGTGGAGACAACAAGACACATTTAGATACCTAGCTGTGGAGACAATAAGATACATTTAGATAACTAGCTGTGGAGACAATAAGACACATTTCGATAACTAGCTATGGAGACAATAAGACAAATTTAGATACCTAGCTGTGGAGACAATAAGACACATTTAGATAACTAGCTGTGGTGACAATAAGACACGTTTAGATAACTAGCTGTGGGGACACTAAGACAACATTTAGATAACTAGCTGTGGCGACAATAAGACACATTTAGATAACTAGCTGTGGACACATATTTAGATAACTAGCTGTGGACACATATTTAGATACCTAGCTGTGGAGACATATTTAGATACCTAGCTTTGGGGACAATAAGACACATTTAGATGAATAGCTGTGGAGATAATAAGACACATTTAGATAACTAGCTGTGGAGATAATAAGACACATTTAGATAACTGTGGAGACAATAAGACACATTTAGATAACTAGCTGTGGAGTCAATAAGACACATTTAGATAACTAGCTGTGGAGATAATAAGACACATTTAGATACCTAGCTGTGGCGATAATAAGACACATTTAGATAACTAGCTGTGGAGACAATAAGACACATTTAAATACCTAGCTGTGGTGACAATAAGACACATTTAGATAACTGTGGAGACAATAAGACACATTTAGATATCTTTTGAGACATTAAGACACATTTAGATGACTAGCTGTGGAGACAATAAGACACATTTAGATAACTAGCTGTGGAGACAATAAGACGTATTTAGATAACTGTGGAGATAATAAGACACATTTAGATAACTGTGGAGACAATAAGACACATTTAGATAACTAGCTGTGGAGACACATTTAGATACCTATCTGTGGTGACAATAAGACACATTTAGATAACTAGCCGTGGAGATAATAAGACACATTTAGATAACTGTGGAGACAATAAGACACATTTAGATAACTAGCTGTGGAGACAACAAGACACATTTAGATAACTAGCTGTGGAGACATAAGACACATTTAGATAACTAGCTGTGGAGTCAAAAGACACATTTAGATAACTAGCTGTGGAGATAATAAGACACATTTAGATAACTAGCTGTGGAGACAATAAGACACATTTAGATAACTAGCTGTGGAGACAATAAGACAACATTTAGATAACTGTGGAGACAACAAGACACATTTAGATACCTAGCTGTGGAGACAATAAAATACATTTAGATAACTAGCTGTGGAGACAATAAGACACATTTAGATAACTAGCTATGGAGACAATAAGACACATTTAGATACCTAGCTGTGGAGACAATAAGACACATTCAGATACCTAGCTGTGGAGACAATAAGACATGTTTAGATACCTAGCTGTGGAGACAATGAGACACATTTAGATACCTAGCTGTGGGGACAATAAGACAACATTTAGATAAATAGCTGTGGAGATAATAAGACACATTTAGATAACTGTGGAGACAATAAGACACATTTAGATAACTAGCTGTGGAGACAATAAGACACATTTAGATAACTAGCTGTCGAGACAATAAGACACATTTAGATAACTAGCTGTCGAGACAATAAGACACATTTAGATAACTAGCTGTGGAAACAATAAGACACATTTAGATAACCAGCTGTGGAGACAATAAGACATATTTAGATACCTAGCTGTGGAGATAATAAGAAACATTTAGATAACTGTGGAGACAATAAGACACATTTCCATAACTAGCTGTGGAGACAATAAGACACATTTAGATAACTAGCTGTGGTGACAATAAGACACATTTAGATAACTGTGGAGACAATAAGACACATTTAGATATCTGTGGAGACAATAAGAAACATTTAGATGACTAGCTGTGGAGACAATAAGACACATTTAGATAACTAGCTGTGGAGACAATAAGACATTTAGATAACTGTGGAGATAATAAGACACATTTAGATAACTAGCTGTGGAGACACATTTAGATACCTAGCTGTGGTGACAATAAGACACATTTAGATACCTAGCTGTGGAGATAATAAGACACATTTAGATAACTGTGGAGACAATAAGACACATTTAGATGACTAGCTGTGGAGACAATAAGACACATTTAGATAACTAGCTGTGGAGACAATAAGACATATTTAGATAACTGTGGAGACAATAAGACACATTTAGATAACTAGCTGTGGAGACACATTTAGATACCTAGCTGTGGTGACAATAAGACACATTTAGATAACTAGCTGTGGAGATAATAAGACACATTTAGATAACTGTGGAGACAATAAGACACATTTAGATAACTAGCTGTGGAGACAATAAGACACATTTAGATAACTAGCTGTGGAGACATAAGACACATTTAGATAACTCGCTGTGGTGACAATAAGACACATTTAGATAACTAGCTGTGGGGATAAGACACATTTAGATAACTGTGGAGACAATAAGACACATTTAGATAACTAGCTGTGGAGACAATAAGACAACATTTAGATAACTGTGGAGACAACAAGACACATTTAGATACCTAGCTGTGGAGACAATAAAATACATTTAGATAACTAGCTGTGGAGACAATAAGACACATTTAGATAACTAGCTATGGAGACAATAAGACACATTTAGATACCTAGCTGTGGAGACAATAAGACACATTTAGATACCTAGTTGTGGAGACAATAAGACATGTTTAGATACCTAGCTGTGGAGACAATGAGACACATTTAGATACCTAGCTGTGGGGACAATAAGACAACATTTAGATAAATAGCTGTGGAGATAATAAGACACATTTAGATAACTGTGGAGACAATAAGACACATTTAGATAACTAGCTGTGGAGACAATAAGACACATTTAGATAACTAGCTGTCGAGACAATAAGACACATTTAGATAACTAGCTGTCGAGACAATAAGACACATTTAGATAACTAGCTGTGGAAACAATAAGACAACATTTAGATAACTGTGGAGACAACAAGACACATTTAGATACCTAGCTGTGGAGACAATAAGATACATTTCGATAACTAGCTGTGGAGACAATAAGACACATTTCGATAACTAGCTATGGAGACAATAAGACACATTTAGATACCTAGCTGTGGAGACAATAAGACACATTTAGATACCAAGCTGTGGTGACAATAAGACACGTTTAGATAACTAGCTGTGGGGACACTAAGATAACATTTAGATAACTAGCTGTGGAGACAATAAGACACATTTAGATACCTAGCTGTGGAGACAATAAGACACATTTAGATACCTAGCTGTGGAGACAATAAGACATATTTAGATAACTGTGGAGACAATAAGACACATTTAGATAACTAGCTGTGGAGACACATTTAGATACCTAGCTGTGGTGACAATAAGACACATTTAGATAACTAGCTGTGGAGATAATAAGACACATTTAGATAACTGTGGAGACAATAAGACACATTTAGATAACTAGCTGTGGAGACAATAAGACACATTTAGATAACTAGCTGTGGAGACATAAGACACATTTAGATAACTAGCTGTGGAGATAATAAGACACATTTAGATAACTGTGGAGACAATAAGACACATTTAGATGACTAGCTGTGGAGACAATAAGACACATTTAGATAACTAGCTGTGGAGACAATAAGACATATTTAGATAACTGTGGAGACAATAAGACACATTTGGATAACTAGCTGTGGAGACACATTTAGATACCTAGCTGTGGTGACAATAAGACACATTTAGATAACTAGCTGTGGAGATAATAAGACACATTTAGATAACTGTGGAGACATTAAGACACATTTAGATAACTAGCTGTGGAGACAATAAGACACATTTAGATAACTAGCTGTGGAGACATAAGACACATTTAGATAACTCGCTGTGGTGACAATAAGACACATTTAGATAACTAGCTGTGGGGATAAGACACATTTAGATAACTGTGGAGACAATAAGACACATTTAGATAACTAGCTGTGGAGACAATAAGACAACATTTAGATAGCTGTGGAGACAATAAGACACATTTAGATAACTAGCTATGGAGACAATAAGACACATTTAGATACCTAGCTGTGGAGACAATAAGACACATTTAGATACCTAGTTGTGGAGACAATAAGACATGTTTAG
Organism: Lampris incognitus; assembly: GCF_029633865.1. NCBI lineage: Eukaryota > Metazoa > Chordata > Actinopteri > Lampriformes > Lampridae > Lampris > Lampris incognitus. The sequence goes on from NC_079213.1 coordinate 61,169,255, forward strand.
ATACCTAGCTGTGGAGACAATGAGACACATTTAGATACCTAGCTGTGGGGACAATAAGACAACATTTAGATAAATAGCTGTGGAGATAATAAGACACATTTAGATAACTGTGGAGACAATAAGACACATTTAGATAACTAGCTGTGGAGACAATAAGACACAGTTAGATAACTAGCTGTCGAGACAATAAGACACATTTAGATAACTAGCTGTCGAGACAATAAGACACATTTAGATAACTAGCTGTGGAAACAATAAGACAACATTTAGATAACTGTGGAGACAACAAGACACATTTAGATACCTAGCAGTGGAGACAATAAGACACATTTCGATAACTAGCTACGGAGACAATAAGACACATTTAGATACCTAGCTGTGGAGACAATAAGACACATTTAGATACCTAGCTGTGGTGACAATAAGACACGTTTAGATAACTAGCTGTGGAGACATATCTAGATACCTAGCTGTGGAGACATTTAGATACCTAGCTGTGGGGACAATATGACACATTTAGATGAATAGCTGTGGAGATAATAAGACACATTTAGATAACTGTGGAGACAATAAGACACATTTCGATAACTAGCTGTGGAGACAATAAGACACATTTAGATAACTAGCTGTGGAGACAATAAGACACAATTAGATACCTAGCTGTGGTGACAATAAGACACATTTAGATAACTAGCTGTGGAGATAATAAGAGACATTTAGATAACTGTGGAGACAATAAGACACATTTAGATAACTGTGGAGACAATAAGACACATTTAGATAACTAGCTGTGGAGACAATAAGACACATTTAGATAACTAGCTGTGGAGTCAAAAGACACATTTAGATAACTAGCTGTGGAGATAATAAGACACATTTAGATAACTAGCTGTGGAGACAATAAGACACATTTAGATAACTAGCTGTGGAGACAATAAGACAACATTTAGATAACTGTGGAGACAACAAGACACATTTAGATACCTAGCTGTGGAGACAATAAGATACATTTAGATAACTAGCTGTGGAGACAATAAGACACATTTCGATAACTAGCTATGGAGACAATAAGACAAATTTAGATACCTAGCTGTGGAGACAATAAGACACATTTAGATAACTAGCTGTGGTGACAATAAGACACGTTTAGATAACTAGCTGTGGGGACACTAAGACAACATTTAGATAACTAGCTGTGGCGACAATAAGACACATTTAGATAACTAGCTGTGGACACATATTTAGATAACTAGCTGTGGACACATATTTAGATACCTAGCTGTGGAGACATATTTAGATACCTAGCTTTGGGGACAATAAGACACATTTAGATGAATAGCTGTGGAGATAATAAGACACATTTAGATAACTAGCTGTGGAGATAATAAGACACATTTAGATAACTGTGGAGACAATAAGACACATTTAGATAACTAGCTGTGGAGTCAATAAGACACATTTAGATAACTAGCTGTGGAGATAATAAGACACATTTAGATACCTAGCTGTGGCGATAATAAGACACATTTAGATAACTAGCTGTGGAGACAATAAGACACATTTAAATACCTAGCTGTGGTGACAATAAGACACATTTAGATAACTGTGGAGACAATAAGACACATTTAGATATCTTTTGAGACAATAAGACACATTTAGATGACTAGCTGTGGAGACAATAAGACACATTTAGATAACTAGCTGTGGAGACAATAAGACGTATTTAGATAACTGTGGAGATAATAAGACACATTTAGATAACTGTGGAGACAATAAGACACATTTAGATAACTAGCTGTGGAGACACATTTAGATACCTATCTGTGGTGACAATAAGACACATTTAGATAACTAGCCGTGGAGATAATAAGACACATTTAGATAACTGTGGAGACAATAAGACACATTTAGATAACTAGCTGTGGAGACAACAAGACACATTTAGATAACTAGCTGTGGAGACATAAGACACATTTAGATAACTCGCTGTGGTGACAATAAGACACATTTAGATAACTAGCTGTGGAGATAATAAGACACATTTAGATAACTGTGGAGACAATAAGACACATTTAGATAACTAGCTGTGGAGACAATAAGACATTTAGATAACTGTGGAGACAACAAGACACATTTAGATACCTAGCTGTGGAGACAATAAAATACATTTAGATAACTAGCTGTGGAGACAATAAGACACATTTAGATAACTAGCTATGGAGACAATAAGACACATTTAGATACCTAGCTGTGGAGACAATAAGACACATTCAGATACCTAGCTGTGGAGACAATAAGACATGTTTAGATACCTAGCTGTGGAGACAATGAGACACATTTAGATACCTAGCTGTGGGGACAATAAGACAACATTTAGATAAATAGCTGTGGAGATAATAAGACACATTTAGATAACTGTGGAGACAATAAGACACATTTAGATAACTAGCTGTGGAGACAATAAGACACATTTAGATAACTAGCTGTCGAGACAATAAGACACATTTAGATAACTAGCTGTCGAGACAATAAGACACATTTAGATAACTAGCTGTGGAAACAATAAGACACATTTAGATAACCAGCTGTGGAGACAATAAGACATATTTAGATACCTAGCTGTGGAGATAATAAGAAACATTTAGATAACTGTGGAGACAATAAGACACATTTCCATAACTAGCTGTGGAGACAATAAGACACATTTAGATAACTAGCTGTGGAGACACATTTAGATACCTAGCTGTGGTGACAATAAGACACATTTAGATAACTAGCTGTGGAGATAATAAGACACATTTAGATAACTGTGGAGACAATAAGACACATTTAGATAACTAGCTGTGGAGACATAAGACACATTTAGATAACTCGCTGTGGTGACAATAAGACACATTTAGATAACTAGCTGTGGAGATAATAAGACACATTTAGATAACTGTGGAGACATAAGACACATTTAGATAACTAGCTGTGGAGACAATAAGACAACATTTAGATAACTGTGGAGACAAGACACATTTAGATACCTAGCTGTGGAGACAATGAGACACATTTAGATACCTAGCTGTGGAGACAATAAGACACATTTAGATACCTAGCTGTGGAGACAATAAGACATATTTAGATAACTGTGGAGACAATAAGACACATTTAGATAACTAGCTGTGGAGACACATTTAGATACCTAGCTGTGGTGACAATAAGACACATTTAGATAACTAGCTGTGGAGATAATAAGACACATTTAGATAACTGTGGAGACAATAAGACACATTTAGATAACTAGCTGTGGAGACAATAAGACACATTTAGATAACTAGCTGTGGAGACATAAGACACATTTAGATAACTCGCTGTGGTGACAATAAGACACATTTAGATAACTAGCTGTGGAGATAATAAGCGACATTTAGATAACTGTGGAGACAATAAGACACATTTAGATAACTGTGGAGACAATAAGACACATTTGGATAACTAGCTGTGGAGACAATAAGACACATTTAGATAACTAGCTGTGGAGTCAAAAGACACATTTAGATAACTAGCTGTGGAGATAATAAGACACATTTAGATAACTAGCTGTGGAGACAATAAGACACATTTAGATAACTAGCTGTGGAGACAATAAGACAACATTTAGATAACTGTGGAGACAACAAGACATTTAGATACCTAGCTGTGGAGACAATAAGATACATTTAGATAACTAGCTGTGGAGACAATAAGACACATTTCGATAACTAGCTATGGAGACAATAAGACAAATTTAGATACCTAGCTGTGGAGACAATAAGACACATTTAGATACCTAGCTGTGGTGACACTAAGACAACATTTAGATAACTAGCTGTGGCGACAATAAGACACATTTAGATAACTAGCTGTGGACACATATTTAGATAACTAGCTGTGGACACATATTTAGATACCTAGCTGTGGAGACATATTTAGATACCTAGCTTTGGGGACAATAAGACACATTTAGATGAATAGCTGTGGAGATAATAAGACACATTTAGATAACTAGCTGTGGAGATAATAAGACACATTTAGATAACTGTGGAGACAATAAGACACATTTAGATAACTAGCTGTGGAGTCAATAAGACACATTTAGATAACTAGCTGTGGAGATAATAAGACACATTTAGATACCTAGCTGTGGCGATAATAAGACACATTTAGATAACTAGCTGTGGAGACAATAAGACACATTTAAATACCTAGCTGTGGTGACAATAAGACACATTTAGATAACTGTGGAGACAATAAGACACATTTAGATATCTGTGGAGACAATAAGACACATTTAGATGACTAACTGTGGAGATAATAAGACACATTTAGATAACTGTGGAGACAATAAGACACATTTAGATAACTAGCTGTGGAGACACATTTAGATACCTATCTGTGGTGACAATAAGACACATTTAGTTAACTAGCTGTGGAGATAATAAGACACATTTGTATAACTGTGGAGACAATAAGACACATTTAGATAACTAGCTGTGGAGACAATAAGACACATTTAGATAACTAGCTGTGGAGACATAAGACACATTTAGATAACTCGCTGTGGTGACAATAAGACACATTTAGATAACTAGCTGTGGAGATAATAAGACACATTTAGATAACTGTGGAGACAATAAGACACATTTAGATAACTAGCTGTGGAGACAATAAGACAACATTTAGATAACTGTGGAGACAAGAAGACACATTTAGATACCTAGCTGTGGAGACAATAAGACAAATTTAGATAACTAGCTATGGAGACAATAAGACACATTTAGATACCTAGCTGTGGAGACAATAAGACACATTTAGATACCTGGCTGTGGAGACAATAAGACATGTTTAGATACCTAGCTGTGGAGACAATGAGACACATTTAGATACCTAGCTGTGGGGACAATAAGACAACATTTAGATAAATAGCTGAGGAGATAAGACACATTTAGATAACTGTGGAGACAATAAGACACATTTAGATAACTAGCTGTGGAGACAATAAGACACATTTAGATAACTAGCTGTCGAGACAATAAGACACATTTAGATAACTAGCTGTCGAGACAATAAGACACATTTAGATAACTAGCTGTCGAGACAATAAGACACATTTAGATAACTAGCTGTCGAGACAATAAGACACATTTAGATAACTAGCTGTCGAGACAATAAGACACATTTAGATAACTAGCTGTGGAAACAATAAGACACATTTAGATAACCAGCTGTGGAGACAATAAGACATATTTAGATACCTAGCTGTGGAGATAATAAGACACATTTAGATACCTAGCTGTGGGGACAATAAGACAGCATTTAGATAACTAGCTGTGGAGACAATAAGACACATTTAGATAACTAGCTGTGGAGACAATAAGACACATTTAGATACCTAGCTGTGGAGACATATCTAGATACCTAGCTGTGGAGACATATTTAGATACCTAGCTGTGGGGACAATATGACACATTTAGATGAATAGCTGTGGAGATAATAAGACACATTTAGATAATTGTGGAGACAATAAGACACATTTCGATAACTAGCTGTGGAGACAATAAGACACATTTAGATAACTAGCTGTGGAGACAATAAGACACAATTAGATACCTAGCTGTGGTGACAATAAGACACATTTAGATAACTAGCTGTGGAGATAATAAGAGACATTTAGATAACTGTGGAGACAATAAGACACATTTAGATAACTAGCTGTGGAGACAATAAGACACAATTAGATACCTAGCTGTGGTGACAATAAGACACATTTAGATAACTAGCTGTGGAGATAATAAGAGACATTTAGATAACTGTGGAGACAATAAGACACATTTAGATAACTAGCTGTGGAGACAAGACACATTTAGATAACTAGCTGTGGAGTCAAAAGACACATTTAGATAACTAGCTGTGGAGATAATAAGACACATTTAGATAACTAGCTGTGGAGACAATAAGACACATTTAGATAACTAGCTGTGTAGACAATAAGACAACATTTAGATAACTGTGGAGACAACAAGACACATTTAGATACCTAGCTGTGGAGACAATAAGATACATTTAGATAACTAGCTGGGGAGACAATAAGACACATTTCGATAACTAGCTATGGAGACAATAAGACAAATTTAGATACCTAGCTGTGGAGACAATAAGACACATTTAGATACCTAGCTGTGGTGACAATAAGACACGTTTAGATAACTAGCTGTGGGGACACTAAGACAACATTTAGATAACTAGCTGTGGCGACAATAAGACACATTTAGATAACTAGCTGTGGACACATATTTAGATAACTAGCTGTGGACACATATTTAGATACCTAGCTGTGGAGACATATTTAGATACCTAGCTTTGGGGACAATAAGACACATTTAGATGAATAGCTGTGGAGATAATAAGACACATTTAGATAACTAGCTGTGGAGATAATAAGACACATTTAGATAACTGTGGAGACAATAAGACACATTTAGATAACTAGCTGTGGAGTCAATAAGACACATTTAGATAACTAGCTGTGGAGATAATAAGACACATTTAGATACCTAGCTGTGGCGATAATAAGACACATTTAGATAACTAGCTGTGGAGACAATAAGACACATTTAAATACCTAGCTGTGGTGACAATAAGACACATTTAGATAACTGTGGAGACAATAAGACACATTTAGATATCTGTGGAGACAATAAGACATATTTAGATAACTGTGGAGATAATAAGACACATTTAGATAACTGTGGAGACAATAAGACACATTTAGATAACTAGCTGTGGAGACACATTTAGATACCTATCTGTGGTGACAATAAGACACATTTAGATACCTAGCTGTGGGGACAATAAGACAGCATTTAGATAACTAGCTGTGGAGACAATAAGACACATTTAGATAACTAGCTGTGGAGACAATAAGACACATTTAGATACCTAGCTGTGGAGACATATCTAGATACCTAGCTGTGGAGACATATTTAGATACCTAGCTGTGGGGACAATATGACACATTTAGATGAATAGCTGTGGAGATAATAAGACACATTTAGATAATTGTGGAGACAATAAGACACATTTCGATAACTAGCTGTGGAGACAATAAGACACATTTAGATAACTAGCTGTGGAGACAATAAGACACAATTAGATACCTAGCTGTGGTGACAATAAGACACATTTAGATAACTAGCTGTGGAGATAATAAGAGACATTTAGATAACTGTGGAGACAATAAGACACATTTAGATAACTAGCTGTGGAGACAATAAGACACAATTAGATACCTAGCTGTGGTGACAATAAGACACATTTAGATAACTAGCTGTGGAGATAAGAGACATTTAGATAACTGTGGAGACAATAAGACACATTTAGATAACTAGCTGTGGAGACAATAAGACACATTTAGATAACTAGCTGTGGAGTCAAAAGACACATTTAGATAACTAGCTGTGGAGATAATAAGACACATTTAGATAACTAGCTGTGGAGACAATAAGACACATTTAGATAACTAGCTGTGGAGACAATAAGACAACATTTAGATAACTGTGGAGACAACAAGACACATTTAGATACCTAGCTGTGGAGACAATAAGATACATTTAGATAACTAGCTGGGGAGACAATAAGACACATTTCGATAACTAGCTATGGAGACAATAAGACAAATTTAGATACCTAGCTGTGGAGACAATAAGACACATTTAGATACCTAGCTGTGGTGACAATAAGACACGTTTAGATAACTAGCTGTGGGGACACTAAGACAACATTTAGATAACTAGCTGTGGCGACAATAAGACACATTTAGATAACTAGCTGTGGACACATATTTAGATAACTAGCTGTGGACACATATTTAGATACCTAGCTGTGGAGACATATTTAGATACCTAGCTTTGGGGACAATAAGACACATTTAGATGAATAGCTGTGGAGATAATAAGACACATTTAGATAACTAGCTGTGGAGATAATAAGACACATTTAGATAACTGTGGAGACAATAAGACACATTTAGATAACTAGCTGTGGAGTCAATAAGACACATTTAGATAACTAGCTGTGGAGATAATAAGACACATTTAGATACCTAGCTGTGGCGATAATAAGACACATTTAGATAACTAGCTGTGGAGACAATAAGACACATTTAAATACCTAGCTGTGGTGACAATGAGACACATTTAGATAACTGTGGAGACAATAAGACACATTTAGATATCTGTGGAGACAATAAGACACATTTAGATGACTAGCTGTGGAGACAATAAGACACATTTAGATAACTAGCTGTGGAGACAATAAGACATATTTAGATAACTGTGGAGATAATAAGACACATTTAGATAACTGTGGAGACAATAAGACACATTTAGATAACTAGCTGTGGAGACACATTTAGATACCTATCTGTGGTGACAATAAGACACATTTAGATAACTAGCTGTGGAGATAATAAGACACATTTAGATAACTGTGGAGACAATAAGACACATTTAGATAACTAGCTGTGGAGACAATAAGACACATTTAGATAACTAGCTGTGGAGACATAAGACACATTTAGATAACTCGCTGTGGTGACAATAAGACACATTTAGATAACTAGCTGTGGAGATAATAAGACACATTTAGATAACTGTGGAGACAATAAGACACATTTAGATAACTAGCTGTGGAGACAATAAGACAACATTTAGATAACTCTGGAGACAACAAGACACATTTAGATACCTAGCTGTGGAGACAATAAAATACATTTAGATAACTAGCTGTGGAGACAATAAGACACATTTAGATAACTAGCTATGGAGACAATAAGACACATTTAGATACCTAGCTGTGGAGACAATAAGACACATTTAGATACCTAGCTGTGGAGACAATAAGACATGTTTAGATACCTAGCTGTGGAGACAATGAGACACATTTAGATACCTAGCTGTGGGGACAATAAGACAACATTTAGATAAATAGCTGTGGAGATAATAAGACACATTTAGATAACTGTGGAGACAATAAGACACATTTAGATAACTAGCTGTGGAGACAATAAGACACATTTAGATAACTAGCTGTCGAGACAATAAGACACATTTAGATAACTAGCTGTCGAGACAATAAGACACATTTAGATAACTAGCTGTGGAAACAATAAGACACATTTAGATAACCAGCTGTGGAGACAATAAGACATATTTAGATACCTAGCTGTGGAGATAATAAGACACATTTAGATAACTGTGGAGACAATAAGACACATTTCCATAACTAGCTGTGGAGACAATAAGACACATTTAGATAACTAGCTGTGGAGACACATTTATATACCTAGCTGTGGTGACAATAAGACACATTTAGATAACTAGCTGTGGAGATAATAAGACCCATTTAGATAACTGTGGAGACAATAAGACACATTTAGATAACTAGCTGTGGAGACATAAGACACATTTAGATAACTCGCTGTGGTGACAATAAGACACATTTAGATAACTAGCTGTGGAGATAATAAGACACATTTAGATAACTGTGGAGACAATAAGACACATTTAGATAACTAGCTGTGGAGACAATAAGACAACATTTAGATAACTGTGGAGACAAGACACATTTAGATACCTAGGTGTGGAGACAATAAGACAACATTTAGATAACTAGCTCTGGAGACAATAAGACACATTTAGATACCTAGCTGTGGAGACAATGAGACACATTTAGATACCTAGCTGTGGAGACAATAAGACACATTTAGATACCTAGCTGTGGAGACAATGAGACACATTTAGATACCTAGCTGTGGAGACAATAAGACACATTTAGATAACTAGCTGTGGAGACAATAAGACAACATTTAGATAACTGTGGAGACAATAAGACACATTTAGATAACTAGCTGTGGAGTCAATAAGACACATTTAGATAACTAGCTGTGGGGATAATAAGACACATTCAGATATCTAGCTGTGGAGATAATAAGACACATATAGATAACTGTGGAGACAATAAGACACATTTAGATAACTAGCTGTGGGGACAATAAGACACATTTAGATAACTAGCTGTCGAGACAATACGACACATTTAGATAAGTGTTGAGACAATAAGACACATTTAGATAACTAGCTGTGGAGACAATAAGATACATTGAGATAAGTAGCTGTGGAGACAATAAGACACATTTAGATAACTAGCTGTGGAGACAATAAGACACATTTAGACAAGTAGCTGTGGAGACAATAAGACACATTTAGATAACTATCTGTGGTGTCAATAAGACACATTTAGATAACTAGCTGTGGAGACAATAAGACACATTTAGATAAGTAGCTGTGGAGACAATAAGACACATTTAGATAAGTAGCTGTGGAGACAATAAGACACATTTAGATAACTAGCTGTGGAGACAATAAGACACATTTAGATAACTAGCTGTGCAGACAGTAAGACACATTTAGATAAGTAGCTGTGGTGACAAGACACATTTAGATAACTAGCTGTGGTGTCAATAAGACACATTTAGATAACTAGCTGTGTAGACAATAAGACACATTTAGATAACTAGCTGTGGAGACAATAAGACAACATTAAAACTGCTGCGCTGTGGTGGGACGTCCAGTGGGACATACGACATGGGGGAGAGTTCTAAGTTCGGTGTCCGGGGCTCCAGAACTGGACCGTATTCCGCTGACTCCCACATTCCAGGCAGAAGCCATCAAGGCTAACGTCAGCTAGCGGACGTTTGGAGCTGCTGAATAGGTCAGGCATGATGCCCCGTCTGCCACGTGGTGTCTATACACTGTAAACTCTAACAAGTTCAGTTTACTTAATAGTTTAGTAAACCTGTGACCTTGTTAAAGTAAATGAACTTGTGTCAACTTTTAAGTTCAGTTACTTACTTTCCCCAAGGTTTACCTTTTTTATTTTTTTGTAAGGGAGCGGAACTTGTCAAAATTTACAGTGACGTACTTCCTGAAGTGCGTCGACACCAACACAAGATGAAGATGAAGAGTGTGTTAACGCTTTGTGTGGCCACATACCTGATGACGTCTGCCTCGAAGTAACTCATCACGCTGACTGACTCGCCGACTGTCGGGCGTCCATGCGTGTGCGTGTGCGTGTGTTCTCTGCCGGGACACCAGGCGGCGGGACACCAGGGGGGCGGAGAGCACCAACCTCCCGACCTGATATCAATGCACCTGTTGGCCAGGGCGGGCTGGGTGCAAACCGGGATTTATTTATTGTCTTTATAACAGAAGGACCTTCCAGTCCAGGTGGCCGGGCAGCACGTCCTCAACCCCTCAGCAGACGTGTCTCTGCAGGCGTGTCTCTGCGGGCGCGTCTCTGCAGGCGCGTCTCTGCAGGTGTGTCTCTGCAGGCGTGTCTCTGCAGGCGTGTCTCTGCGGGGGTGTCTCTGCGGGGGTGTCTCTGCGGGCGTGTCTCCGCAGGCGTGTCTCTGGAGGCGCGTCTCTGCAGGTGTGTCTCTGCAGGCGTGTCTCTGCAGGCGTGTCTCTGCAGGCGTGTCTCTGCGGGGGTGTCTCTGCGGGCGTGTCTCCGCAGGCGTGTCTCTGGAGGCGCGTCTCTGCGGGCGTGATTCCGCAGGCGTTTCTCTCCAGGCACGTCTCCGCAGGTGTGTCTCTGCAGGGGTGTCTCTGCAGGCGTGTCTCTGCAGGGGTGTCTCTGTGGGCGTGAATCTGCAGGTGTGTCTCTGCGGGCGTGTCTCTGCAGGCCTGCCTCTGCAGGCGTGTCTGCAGGCTTGTTAGTCCATGGGCCAGACGATATTTCGGTACACTCAAGGTGGCAAAACTTACTTATAATTTTTTAAAGGATCCATGTCTGTAGATGATATTTTGGTATGATAACCATTCCTGAGTGGCAGCTGTATCACAGTTATCAGCTCATGAAGTTAACCACCCCCTAAAGTAAATTGCATTTTAGACGCTGGTGCATATCCTGGTTTAGCCTCATGGTCAGGACATTTTTCAATGTTCTATAATATTGTCTTTGGTATCATTTTAAAGGGGACCTTCTTAGCTTTCATTCAAGCCCTGTTGTGGATATTTCTCACAAATATAGAGGTCACTTGAGCTCTTCAACCCGTCAATAACTCACATCTTTCTGCAATTTTCGCCTAAACTATATACTTTCTTTTAGCCCTGTGGCATCTAGGAATATCAGGGACACAAAACACAAACACTGGAATACTCACAGGACTGTAAAGATTCAGGAAATGTATAATATACCCATACTATTTCATTGTGTGAGGTGATTGTGAGCCTTAAATGAGAACTAGACCAAAGCCAGTTAGGTCACAAACTGGTCTCTATACATTTGTTTAAATACACAATCAAAATACATGATAAAAAGGAATACCATAGTGAGGTAATGAACTATTTTAATATTTTAAACAACATTGACATTTACATATACTTAGTCAATGATACATGTAATCCCATATCATTAGTGGGTATATGTAATGGTAATGGGTAGGGTAATGGGTATATGTGAATATGGTTACATTATTGTTATCAAGCTCTGGGTAACCAAGTCCAGAATCAACATCCTGTGCATCAATAGACTACTACCACAGTAATACCATCAGAATCATCACACTGTCATTCATCAAACTGCTCGTTTCTCTCATCATCTGACTCCCCAAGTTCAAAGTCCAGTTCTGGACCATCCTGCTGTTTTTGGTTACTGCAGGTCTGTAACCTGCACATGTCTGTGCATGGAAGTCCATTTGACAGGCACATGCAGCTTGGCATTTTGCATGAATGCACACACTTGCATGTTAGCATTTCCAAGACCACATCTGGTGCAGGTGGGGAGCGCATCCAGTAAATGGCCAGCTTGCCTTCATCGTCTGTCCATCCATACTCAGTAGGGCTTGGCACCACAGGGTTAGCCTGCAGACAGCACTTCCATATTGCTGCCTGATAGTTGGCTCGTTGAACATGCATAAAGAGACAGTCTCTACATGGTGGCAGCTGGCTGGACTCAACCTCTCCCCTTTTGGTGCAGAAGAGCTGGTAACGCAGTTTGTTCACCTCAGCAGTGCTGCTATTAGCAACATACATCCGACAGGTGAACTGCTCAATTTTCTGGAACAGCTCATCACTCACATTCCATGTCTGTCCCAGTTGACTAAAAGTCTCTTGGCAGGAAGTGTGCTTTCTCACTATCTTCAGGGCATTCAGCTTCCCTCAACCAGCGAATGCACTGACAGTGTCGCAGCCTGTGAAGGCATGTAAGCCAATTAGGCTGTCACAGATGCTGTCTCCAAGTGAACTTGCCAGTTTGGTGATGTCGACAAACCGTGTGCGGTTCTGAGTCCCACACTTCTGGTAGATGGGACAGGTGATGTCCTTCTGGAAGCCAAGACAAAGCACCATGACATCAGTGTCCTCAGCTGTGATGATAACTGACTTTGAGCCCGCATTTGCTGCATGCAATGCATGCAGGAGCAGACGGGTGTCAGCTTCTTCATGTGTGGAGTGCAGTTCTGCTGCTTCCTCACACCCATCTTCTGTCAACTTGTAGCAGGTTTCCTCACAGGTCATGTACAACACCTTGCCATGCAGCATAGCTCTGTATCGTGGGAGTTTCCACTCTTCCACCAGAAACTTGATGAGACTGGTCTTGTTGGAGGAACTGCACAGAAATTTTCTCCACTGCTGGACGTGGTGTCCCCCTGCAAGATTCTTGTACTGGAGAGTGATGTCTCCACCCCGGTTCAGTCGTTCAGCATCTTTGATCGAAGTCTGGTGATAGACATCAACAACAACATCAATCCTCCCACTCTGTGCTCCCTCATGGAGGACCTGGGTCAAGGCTGACTCTGCCACCTGTGCAAAGGTTTTGTTGTTGCCATTCATTTTTTGGACCAGGCTCATCCCATCAATGATGGAAGTAGATGGGATTGGGATGTCTTCTGCAGGAGATACATTCTTTTCAAGCTCTCTGGCAAGTGCAGCCTTGTTTGTTTTTCGTAAGGACCCATCAGCATTTGCCAGTGCCCATGGTAGTGGGCCCAATGGGTAGGTAAGGACATCCTTCAGATTCACCTTCCTGCTTTCAGCCACCAGGATCATGTGACGGAAAAGGTTTCTATCTGCCTTCAGAACCACATCCTGTGCTTTCTTTCCATGAGCTTGTTTTGTGCTGACATTGGAGAATGTTTTCAGACTTTGCTTGGTCATCTTGTCGTGGAATTTCACAGGTGGTGGGTCTGCATCTAACCTTGTTTGCTGGAATGCTTGGTAGGCCTCTTCTCCTTTCTCAAGAGCTCTCAAGAGATCTATGGTCACATCAGGTGGAGCCATGTTGCCAGTGGAGAGGCTAACCAAATCAATCTCATCAGGGGACATAGGATTGAGCCAGTTATTCTCCATAAGGTCCATGAGAGACTGGACATCTGCTTCATCTCTCTTGATCCTTGGACTCTGTAGATCTGGATGAGACCATTTGCACCTGCCTTGACCTGTCAGGTCTCTCAGCTGTCTGAGGTACCTGCTTCTATACTCAGCTGTGAGATAATATTTGGTCACAGCTCCTGGCTTCAAGCTGAATCCCTTTGTCCCTCCAGCTGTTTGGGTGTCTTTGTTCACCGTTTCGTCTATAGCTTGGTCAACAGGGATTCGGCCAAAGGGATTGGTGGAGCTCAGTTGGACTGAGAAGCCTCCTTCCATGAATTCTGTGTACACATCTGGGTGTGTGATGGGCAGCTCAGACATCTGGGCGTAGTAGTAGGGGAGGTAGCGTGCATAATTCATCCTGTCATAAGCAAAGCACCATGGGATCATTGCTCGAATGCTAGCCAAGTGTAGCATCCAGTCTCCCTCTCTGGATGCTCGGATGAGCCCCAACAAGATTTCAACCATGTCCAAATAGGACATCCAGAAGTTCGAGAGGCTGCCGTTTCCACCTCTAAGGAACTCACGGTAGACTTCAAATAGATCCATGATGCGTGTACAAGAGCTGTTCTCGAGGACCTCCTTCAAAGCATGTTGTGAGACTTCTTTCCCAAGGCTGTCAATGGTCTTCAGTGTCTCATTCAGGTGAACCATGTCATTCCTGTGAGTTTCTTCCAACCAGGACAGGAAACCATTCAAGGTCAGTCGCATGAGAGCCTCATACAGGAGCTTGTGTAGTCGCACTGCCCTGTTGTACTTGCGGCCATCCATAACACCAGCAATTGAGCCTTCTGCAATCATG
Organism: Lampris incognitus; assembly: GCF_029633865.1. NCBI lineage: Eukaryota > Metazoa > Chordata > Actinopteri > Lampriformes > Lampridae > Lampris > Lampris incognitus. The sequence goes on from NC_079213.1 coordinate 61,184,507, forward strand.
CCAGACTCAATGCAGAGGTCTTTGAGTCCAGCATCTTGGAAACGCTTTCCTATTATTGCCAGCAGTGTGCAGATGGTGTGGAATACCCCAAGCCTAACGATGATATCATGGAACTTGTCATGGTGTTTCCATGTGATCTCGACAGCCTTCGCATACAGGGCTTGGTCAAAGACACAGACAATCTTCCTCAGGCCTAAGCACTGCATGATGCTCAGTGACTGGTTAAGCACCTTGTTGACAGTAGACATTTGTGTCGCTGGAGCATTGATGGTAGGCAGATAGCCTATATTGTCGGGGATGACCGTCATCTCTCCTCGAGTCAGGATGTTGAAGCCTGTCCAGCTGCTGACTGACTGTTCTTCTTGTTGTGACATGCGTGCTAGGACCCAAAGAAGGTTTTTCTCTCTGGCAAGCTTAGTATTGGCTGCAGTATCGGCATCTGACTTTTTGCTTTGTGGTGGCCCTACCCGTTGTCCAGCATTGTAAGTTGGTAACATTGGTGGGGGTCCATCAATGCTTCTCTTCTTTGTTTTGGGAACAGTGGGCATGGGTTGGACAGGAAGTGGGTTGACTGGCTTTGCTTGCACAGCAATCCCATTGACTCTGTGAGATGTTCCCTCACCACTGACAGTTTCTTCAAGACGGTCGATATTGTCCCAGGCTAAAGTTGTGAATATGCCAGGATGGATGTTAGCTGGAAGGGCAATGCCACTCCCTGATGATGAGAGTTTCTGGAGACACAGGGCAGTGTTGATCTCTTCCATCTGTGAATAGGACACACTGTGACCAAGTCGGTTGAGGATGTTTATCAACTCTACATTTCCTGTCAACGATTTGACACTGAATGGCAGAAAAATGTGCTTGGAAGGCTTGGTATTTCCACATGTCACTGCATATGCTATGTCATGGCCAAATGACTGCAGAAGGCACTGCACTCTCTGGGATGCATGATCAGGATCATTTGAGCCTGTGAGTAGAGAGTACAGGAAGATAATGAGCGACTCTGGAATGGTAGGACATTCTGCTTCTGGTTTGACTTCAGGCGGCCAGGTTTGAGGAACATCTTGACTTTTAATGTCTGCTCTCAATTTGATGGCTGCTTTGACTATAACATCTTGTGCACTGACACTTTTCAGGGTCTGCAGCTCCCTTTTGAGAGACTGATTTTCTTTGGCAAGTTCCCTCATGGACAAGTTATCGGGATAGAGGAGGAATTTTCCTTTCTCATCAGGGAATATCTGCAAGGCTCCAGCAAACTCACTCTCCAGGTTTCGCCTTATGTGCTTCTTGGTTGATTCCTTGACTTGGGCAATGCCTTGGGAGTTCATTGAAGCTACCAGTCTAGAAGAGAGATCAGTCATTGTCATCACTTGAGGATTGCCAAAAAGCTCCATCCTGATGAAGAGGAACAGCTCATTGTATGCCTTATTCACAGCAGCTTCATACTGGGCTGCAGCATCATCATCTTCATTGCTGGCAACCTCTCCTTTGGAAACCTCTTCTTTGGTGTAAAGTCTATAGCATGACCTGTGGTAGTGCCCTTCAGCTGCTACAAGGTCTCTACTCACAATGGCAAGGATTCTGCTGTCCCTTTTCTTTGTGGCTGCACTCCTGATCTTTGCATCAGCTCGCAGTTCTCGACACTGCACCAGTACTTCTCTCGTATTCTGTCTCTTGGAATATTTGCTGTTTTTCTGACAAACTATGCACTCTGCATCATAAGTCCTAGATGTACTTGGAGCATGTCGAGCTACTCTCTTAGATTGTTTCTCTTCAGCAGAGACACAACTTTTCTTTTCTTTTGCAAGGAGGCCATCAAGAATTTGCTTCATAGTGAAGATACTGCGACACTTTCTGTGGTAGTAGATTGCTGGAATCTGTCCCTCAGGAATGTCTTTTGCCAGTTTCAAAACTGGTGCATGATTTCGTATCTGAGCTGCCCTGAGCAGAGTTCTCCATGAGTCGACACTTTGTAGTGAAACCAGCTTATCTGTATCATCAGAACAGTGGATAATGCACTCCACCCGTGGGCGCTTTGGTATTGGGTAAAAACTTGCTTGTTCACCAGTGGCCATATTCAGTCAGTTTTCACCTGCCACATACAAACAAATACATGTAACTTAGGTGTATGAACACTACTAAAACAAAGTTTACTTTGCTTCACCAGCGTCATATTACCATTATTTATCTTACATAGCCACAAATAGATACATTACCTAGTTGCTATGCAACAGCTGTATTTTGTCCACATGAGGCCGCTAAAATCAACACAAGATGAAAGTTCCTCGTAGCCACTTTAACTAATCATATTAACATACACATTAAAAGAACATGCTAACATTATGGGAAATTAGCTTACAATCTTCTCCAGAGTGAGACAAGAAGATAGATACCAGTTTCCTCTATATGTGTTTAGTAGAAAGCTATCTGGCTGCACGTTAGCCTAGCTTAGCACAATGAATGGAAGTACACAGTACTGGTTATCCTTGGTTGTTGGCCAACTAAGAACTGTCCCAGAGTTTAAGCTAGGCTAATCAGTACAAGGGGTGTTGAAATGCTATATTTGTAAAAATCTGGGCAAATACACAATCGTGAGAGGCACAGAAACAGGTTTCCTGAAAGAAAAATGAAATAGCTGCTCATTTGGAAAGGTTATCATGTATTATTTTACTTCTGTTAGTGTACCAAATAAAATGGCACCAGTGAAGTTGTGTCACCTTGGGTGATATCGATATCTGGTCTGACCCATGGACTAACTGGCTTTGGTCTAGTTAGTTTCTTAGTAATAATGCCCTTCTAATTTAAGGTTCACAATCACCTCACACAATGAAGTAGTATGGGTATATTATACATTTCCTGAATCTTTACAGTCCTGTGAGTATTCCAGTTTTTGTGTTTTGTGTCCCTGATATTCGTAGATGCCACAGGGCTAAAAGAAAGTATATAGTTTAGGCGAACATTGCAGAAAGATGTGTGTTATTGACGGGTTGGAGAGCTCAAGTGACCTCTATATTTGTGAGAAATATCCACAACAGGGCTTGAATGAAAGCTAAGAAGGTCCCCTTTAAAATGATACCAAAGACAATATTATAGAACATTGAAAAATGTCCTGACCATGAGGCTAAACCAGGATATGCACCAGCGTCTAAAATGCAATTTACTTTAGGGGGTGGTTAACTTCATGAGCTGATAACTGTGATACAGCTGCCACTCAGGAATGGTTATCATACCAAAATATCATCTACAGACATGGATCCTTTCAAAAATTATAAGTAAGTTTTGCCACCTTGAGTGTACCGAAATAGGAAATTTTGGGCTCTGGCCCATGGACTATGTCTCTTCAGGCGTGTCTCTGCAGAGACAAAAAATAATAGAAAAAAAATAACAAAAATAGAAAAGCGATTACACTTGGGAAAAGTAAGCAAATGAACTTAATTGTGTCGAATTCATTTCACATAACTTGACACAATTAAGTTCATTTACTTATTTTCCTACATTTCTTTAAATAAATTGAACTTGTTAGAATTGATGGTGCACTAGAGGTCCTCTGCCCTCGCACCCTCACACCAGTGTCCTGCTCTATGCAACAGACCTGCAGTTTGACCACGTAGGTTCACAGATTTAGCTTGAAAATTATTTTTGATGTATTTCTGATTTTATACGTTTAAAACAAAAACGGTATTAACGTTGTTTTTTTAAAAAAAATACATTGGTGACTAGCTGCTTGGTTTATATGGCCTTAATATTTAGCCTTTAGTTTTAATCCAGTAAAGGATGACCCAAAACTTTTGAATTTCCACACCCCTCGAATTCTCGCGTCACCTCGCTGGAGGCTGTACAAGAAATGTCTGATAAAAGTGGTGATTTTGTTCATTTTGTTCCACCTTTTTTTAGTAGCTCAACACAAGGCGGTGCAACGTCATGCTGCGTCTCGTCAGGCTCCGTGCAGAACTGTAGTCCACTGACTTCCGGTTTCTGCTGCAGCGGTCATACCAGCTTCCTGTTTGTTGGCGCGTGCTATTGACCATGGTGTAGAGGAGCTCAAGCAGAAGTCGTGACAACTTTCTCTTTCGGCTACACAACGTGCACCATTTATTCCTTCCACCATTACAACAACAAAACCTGCGCAGCGGAAGTGTGTCACTGTAACCGAGGAAACAGCAGCTGTAAACTAACGTTCCTACTAGCTCAATAAGGGGAATTATGTAGCCCCATAACCACTACACACGTCCCCCCAGAATTCGCCTTAATACGAAAAGTCAGTGTGGCGAGGGGGGCGGATCTCTCTGCCCCAACGGCTCCGCTGAACAGGAGCTGGGGGCTGGTTAACCACAGGCAAAGCAGCAGAGTCCTCACAACTGGACCGGGGAAAGGGAGGGGCTGGGGAAGCAGGGGGCGGCTCGCCGGGGGAGGGGGGCAGAGCCGGGGGGCGCCCCCGCCGTGGGGGCAGGGCAAGACCAACAGGGCGGTCTAAGTCCAGGTGAGCAGGCTTGAGACGGTCCACAGAAACCCGCTCCAGCCTGCTGCCAACCTCCACCACAAAGTGCTTATCTCCAGTGTTCCGTACCCGAAATGGGCCGTCGTAGGGTGGCTGCAGGGGACCGCGGTGTGCGTCGTGACGGATGAAAACATACTCCGCCGACCGCAGCTCCGTGGGGACATAGGACTGAGAGCCGCCATGCTGAGAAGTGGGGACCGGTGCAAAAGCCCTGGCTTCCTCCTGCAGCGCAGTCCGTTGGCATCTGGCGGACCAGGGAGCTGTGGCGGTGGGAAGGAAATCCCCCGGGACCCGAAGTGGCTGTCTGTAGACCAGTTCGGCGGATGAGGACTGGAGGTCCTCCTTGGGAGCCGTCCTGAGCCCAAGCATGACCCAAGGCAGTTTGTCGACCCAGCGGTCGTCCTTGAGGGTAGCCCGCAATGCGGCCTTCATCGAGCGATGGAACCTCTCGACCAATCCATTCACCTGAGGGTGATATGCTGTGGTGCGATGGAGCCTCACCCCTAAACTCGCGGCGATCTCCTCCCAGAGCGCTGACGTGAATTGCGGCCCTCTGTCCGAGGAGAGGTCAGATGGGGTGCCAAAGCGGGCGACCCAGGTTCCGATGAACGCTCGGGCAACCTCAGGCGCTGTCGTGGACGAAAGCGGGACGGCCTCTGGCCATCGCGTGGTCCTGTCGACCATGGTGAGCAGGTATGTGAAACCACGGGAGGGGGGTAGGGGGCCTACCAGGTCCACATTCACGTGGTCGAACCTCCTCTCAGGTACCGTGAAAGGTATCAGGGGCGCTTTGACGTGCCGGAGCACTTTGGAGCGTTGGCACTCCACACAGGTGTCAGCCCAGTCCCTCACATCCTTTTTGAGTCCATGCCAGACAAACTTTGCCGCCACCAACCTCTGTGAAGGCTTTCTGCCAGGGTGAGACAGCCCATGGACTGCGTCGAAGACCCGTCGCCTCCAAGCAGTCGGAACGATTGGTCGGGGCTGACCCGTAGAAACGTCGCACAGAAGCGTGGCACCGGCGTCGTCGAAAGCCACATCCTCCAACTGCAGCCCTGTGTCAGCGGTCCTACATGCCTGCACTCCTGGGTCGGCGGCCTGGTCAGCCGCCATCTGGCTGTAGTCGAGTCCCAAATGGGCGGCACCAGCGATGGCCCGGGAGAGACAGTCAGCGACCGGGTTGGACTTCCCAGCGACATGCCTCACGTTGGTGGTAAACTCTGAGATGTAGGCCAACTGTCGCTGCTGGCAGGCTGACCACGGCTCTGCCACCTTGGCCATCGCGAACACCAGCGGTTTGTGATCGACGAAAGCCGTGAACTGACGGCCCTCCAGTAGGAAACGAAAGTGCCTAACAGCGAGGAAAAGGCCAAGCAGCTCACGATCAAAGATGCTGTATTTGCGCTCTCTCAGGTTCAACTGCCGGCTGAAGAAGGCAAGCGGCTGCTACGCACCGCTCACCCACTGCTCGTAAACCGCGCCGACAGCGTAGTCCGAAGCCTCCGTCGTGATGGCAATGGGCGCTCCAGACACAGGGTGTGCCAGCATCGCTGCGTCAGCCAGGGCGGCCTTCACATCCTTAAAAGCCGTGTCCCTCTCTGCAGACCAGTCCACAGCGTGTTTGGGGGCTGTGCCCTTCAGAGCCTCATATAGGGGGCAGAGGAGATCAGCAGCCCGGGGGATAAACCGGTGGTAGAAGGACTCTATGCCAATGAACTCCTGGAGGGACTGGGCCGTGTGTGGGCGTGGAAAGTCTGCGACGGCCTCCACCTTAGATGGAAGGGGGGCCGCCCCGTCCTTGGTGACCCGGTGGCCCAGGAAGTCGATGGTGCTCTGACCAAACTGGCATTTGGCCGGGTTAACTATCAACCAGTGCAGGCTGAGTCTCTCGAAAAGGGCTCTGAGGTGGGACAAGTGCTCGGACACGGAGGTGCTAGCGACCAGGATGTCATCCAGGTACACAAAGAGGAAAGGCAGGTCCCGCAACACTGAGTCCATGAGGCGTTGGAAGGACTGCGCGGTGTTCTTAAGCCCAAACGGCATGCGCAGGAACTCGAACAGTCCGAACGGAGTTGTCACAGCCGTTTTGGGGACATCAGCGGGATGGACGGGCACCTGGTGGTATCCACGGACGAGGTCCACCTTGGAAAAGATCACTTTCCCAGCCAGGTGGGCGGAGAAATCTTGGATGTGAGGGACCGGGTAGCGGTCCGGTGTTGTTGCGTCATTGAGCCGACGGTAGTCACCACATGGACGCCACCCACCGCCAGGCTTAGGCACTATGTGGAGGGGTGAAGCCCACGGGCTGCTGGAGCGACGGATGATGCCGAGGCGCTCCATGTTCTCAAACTCCGCCTTGGCGACAGAGAGCTTGGTCGGGTCGAGGCGCCGAGCTCGGGCGTGCACCGGCGGGCCGGTGGTGACGATGTGGTGCTCAACCCCATGTTTGGTCGCAGATGACGAGAATGTGGGCTGAGTGAGGTCAGGGAACTCGGAGAGAAGATGGAGAAACACGTCCTCATTGGAGAGCATGCTGGACAGCCTGATGGACCCTGTATCGCTGAGTGCACACGCGTGTGAAGCAAAGGTGACAGCGTCAATCAGGCGTCGATTCCTGACGTCCACCAGCAGCCCATGAGCACAAAGAAAATCTGCACCGAAGAGGGGAAATGCCACGTCGGCGGTGACAAAATCCCAGCTGAACCGCTGTCCATTAAAACACATGTCAATTGTCCTCGTGCCGTACGTACGGATAGACCTGTCGTTAGCAGCTTCCATGGGAGGGCCGTGAGCGCCCGACAGGGCGTCCACACTCCACGCAGGTACGACACTCCTCTGCACCCCAGTGTTGCATAGGAAACGCCGCCCCGAGATGGAGTCTCGCAGGAAAAGTAGCCTGTTGTCCTCCATGCCGACGCCCATGGCCACTAGTGAGCGCCGGCCTTGGCGTTTCCCGACGAGCTGAAATTGCATGGGGAGGGGCACTTTTTCGCCTTGGCCCCGAACTTTGCATGGTAAAAGCACAGGCCGGGCTCCTGTCGCCGACCGGGGGTTGCCGCGGCGACCACCATGGAGTCACCAGGTGGTGACGTGTGGGGGTGGGCAGGGGTGAGCGCGGACGCGCAGTGCTGCTGTTGGCTGGCCAGGAAGAACTTGTCAGCTTCTACAGCTAGCTTGCGGCAATCGGTAATGCTGGTGTTAGCCAAAGCGGTCCGCACCTGAGCATGCAGTTGTCGCAGAAATAGTTGTACAAAGAGGAAATAGGGTGTGTGCGCCGGTCCCAGCAGATTCAGCATTTTGTCCATGAGCTCGGATGGCTTGCTGTCACCCAAGCCTTGCAGAGAAAAGAGACGGTGGGCCCTCTCGGCGTCGGAAAGTTCAAAAATCTTCAAGAGTTGATCTTTGAGCCCCTTGTATTTGTCTGCCGCCGGAGGATTTGTAAGGAGACTCGCCACTCTAGTTGCAGTCGAACATCCGAGCGCCGATACCACGTAGTAGTATTTAGTAGCATCATCCGTTATTTTGCGGATAGCAAACTGCGCTTCCGCCTGGGCGAACCATGTCGTTGCCGATGACTCCCAGAACTCTGGCAATTTGAGAGAAACCGCGTTGATTTCGTCAACCATGTTCGTTCGAAAGATTGTCTCTGATAACTACCAAGAGACAAACGTCGGGGTCACCAGTGTAGAGGAGCTCAAGCAGGAGTCGTGACAACTTTCTCTTTCGGCTACACAACGTGCATCATTTATTCCTTCCACCATTACAACAACAACAAA